>NW_006408543.1:108584-110322 GCF_000296735.1 Chrysochloris asiatica | reverse complement strand
CCGCTTGTGCTCTTTTCCCTTGATGGTCCTAGAGTCCTCTGTTTCTGGACTGTAAGGTTAACTACTCTCTCCTTTTTGTTACAAAACTTCTACCTTTACAGTTATGACTATCGCAATTAGTTATGATAACAATGACTCACTATTGAATCATAAGAATCTTATCCCCATCTCTTTTCACTAGGTTCATCTAGACAAGATGAAAACTATTCAGTGGGGATTCTACCTTCTCCCTCACACTCTGAAACCAAACTCCCTCTTGAAAGCTTGTAAGCCAGCCACTTCTTGTTTTTATCATCCTCTCATTTTAGGTAGCCAGTGTCTAAGTTGCCTGTCCCTATCTACCCTGTATGCAGAGGGGATAGGATTGATACTTGATGTGAATACTCCTTCTCTCTCAGTTGGTATTTTGAGCTACTACATCCATAAGTACTTAGTGGTTACGAATCGGGCTGCTAATCTCGAGGTCAGCAGTTCCATGGGAGAAAGATGAGGCTTTCTGCTCCTGTTAAGATTTATAGCCTCAGAAACCCTATGCAGGGTCGTTATGGGTTGGAATCTACTTGATGGCACTTAACAACAACAACAGCAACATCCATAAGTATAGGTCAAGTTCATCAAATTGTAGCATTTTACACTTGGTTTCTTTATAAAAATATATGTATTTTTCAATCTTTTGCTAGTTGAGTTCTGATTATCAAGCCATTGAGGCTAGGTCAAATGGGTACTATCTGCAAGTTTGGGCATTCTTGTGTGTCTCCCCTCACTTCATATCTGCTGGATGCGTCACTATCAGCTCTAGCCCTCCATGACTATGTCCTTGTTCACGGGCTCAGGAATCCGCAAATCTCACCATACTTCAGACCAACCAGCCCTTCCTCTTCTCTCTCTCATCTCCAGGTCAACAGGAGTCTATGGAACATGGTTGAACTCAGCCCATTTCTTCATTACTGCCTTCCCCCCTCTTCCACTCACTAATAGATCAACATGGTCACCAGCAAGCTTACATTCCTGTTCATGTGCTCTCTTTGAGTTTCAGTCTTGTGATTTTCCTCATTTTTATTTTGATGCACAGGTGCATTATTTTTCTTTGAGGTTATCCTGCAATTTATTAAATATTTCCCTGCTTAAAATAGTCTGTTTTGTCTTGAAATCTACTTGGCTTCCTTGTCATTTAGAAGTTCTGTATCTACACTATTCCCTCATTTTGCTTTGTAGCTGACTTCATTATACATTAATATCTTTGGTTCCCTATTTTCACCTTGTAAGTTGTTTTAGTTTAAATACTTTTATATCTGGATTAAGTTCTGGGTAGTGCTATCATATAAGGCAACCTCAGGTTGTTGTCTGCTGTTGTTGGTTCTCAGTCCAAAGAACACCCTTTAGAATATTTTGTAAAGTTGGTCTGGTCATTACAAATTCCTTTAATTTCTGCTTATCAGGAAATGTCCTAGTTTTGCCATCATATTTGAAGGATAGCTTTGCTGGGTATATATGATTCTTGTTTAGCATTTTTTTTCTCTCAGCATTTTGTATATGTCATCCCATTCTGCCTTCTTCTTTAATCATCCTATTTAACTGAAAAGTGGCCTGCAGAAATAGCTTTATTTCCATATTCAAAGGTTATAGTAGGGCAATAGTCTCAAGGGTTCTTCTAGTTTCTATTGATCCAGTAAGTCTGTCCCTTTTCTTGGGGAATTTGAGTTTTGTTCTGCATTTTTCTTCCATTCTAGACATTTTT
>NW_006408543.1:101647-106884 GCF_000296735.1 Chrysochloris asiatica | reverse complement strand
TTTTTTTTTTTTGATAGTTCTTCTTGCATAGTAGTATTGAGAAATTTATCTTCAAGCTCATTAATTTGTGTTTCCGTTGCTTCACATCTATTCCTTTGCCCTTTCCATAAATTGTCCATTTCTGAGATCTGAGAATTAATCTTCTGTATTTCTAATTGCAGGCTTTGTATTGTTTCAAAATTTACATTTATTTAGTCTGTATCTTCTTGTATAGTTTTCCTGAATTCTTCTAAAGTCTTCAGTGTTTCTTTTTGCTTTCCTCAATCTTTCTATCAATCCTTTTAAGGTACCTAACTATCATCCTTTTGAAGTATTTTTCAGTTAGCTCCATTACTTTTTCTTCCTCAGAAACATTTTCTGGCTCTGCATCTTGTCCATTTGCAAATGTCTGTCATCTCAGGGACCTTTTGGGGTTGTTGTATTTGTAAAACAAAACCATTTCACTGTTGGACCCAGAGGGGAGAAATCTCTGGGGCCTGATGCATTTCAAGCAGCTCATGAGTTGGTTTTGTAAGGGATGGGGCGGCAGAGTTCCTGACCCTAGATAAAGTTCCCATTGGCCTCTGTGTTATCTATGTTCAGGGCACTCAATCTGGAAGTAGCTCCTGGGGGTCCTTGGTGGAGCTGGTTTCAGTGTCTGTTAGGATCACAGGAAAGTTGTGGGCAAGGTCACTGGTTAAATATTGGTCTGTCAGCTCTGCGGGTTTTGTAGGTCTGGAGCTGAGCCCACCTGAATCCAGGTACCAAAGCAGCACACTAAAGCAGTGCACCTGGCCCCTACTTACACTGGCATGGCTCCCAACCACGTGGCTCTGAACTCCAGGAGAGGAGTGTCTGTGTTGTGGGTGATGAGGGTGGGAGCTGGTCACACTTCTTTCTAGTCATGAGGGAAATTGGGGGAAAAAGAAGAAATTGCACCATTGTGTCAGCCTCATGAATCTGCTGTCAGGCCTCCCTCTGCAACCAAACGTCCTTCCAAAATGTTTGAGCCACATCTGACCAGGCATCTAACAGTCAGTCTCCCTCCCAGAAAGCATTTTGTTCATCTCTCTAATTTTCTTCTGAAGTTCAGAGTGCCAGAATTGTCATCCGTGTTCGTTTTATTTTATCTCTCATATCTTTGTTGTGGAGGGTTCATGTAATGCATCTGCCTAATCCACCTTCTTGCCAGAAGTCTCCCACTTTTCTATAAATTTTACAGAATATGTCATTACAAAAAATTTTCCCTAGTCTGTGGATTCTTTTGGTGATGTCATTTGATACACATGTGTCTAATTTTTAGGCGATCCCAGTCATCTCTTTTGTCTTCTTCTGTTTGTGTGTCTTCAGTTATATTTGATAGTGTGTATTTGTGCCATGCATAACAGCCTTTAAGTTGGTCCCTATTTTTTCATTGGTGATCTTTATAGTATTAGGTTTTACATTTAGGTTTTAAACCCACATTGAGTTTGTTTTTGTGTATGGTGTGAAATGTGGGTCTTGTTTCATTCTTCTGCAAATCATATATGGATGAGTTTACTTCTGGATTCTCAGTTCTTTTCCATTGGTCTATGAGTCTTTCAGGCTGTGTTGACGACTGTGGCTGTATAGTAGGTTTTGAGATTGGGAAGTGAGAGGCTTCCTACTTTGTTCTTATTTTTAAGTAATGCTTTGCTTATGCAAAGTCTCTTTATGCAAAATCTCTTTCCTGCCCATATAAAGTTAGTGATTAGTTTTTCCATCTTTTTAAAGAATAATGTTGGAATCTGGATTGGGATTGCATTGTATCTATACATTGTTTTGGTTACTGTTGACATTTTCACAGTGTTAAGTCTTCCTATCCAAAAGCATGGCATATTCTTCCATTTCTGAAGGTCTCTTTTGGTTTCTGGTAGTAATGTTTTGTAGTTTTCCTTGTATAAGTCTTTTGTTTCTCTGGTTAGATTTATCTATTAGTATTTAATCTTTTGGGTGGTTATCGTAAATGGTATTGTTTTCCTGATTTCCTTTTTGGCACTCTCTTTATTAGTGTAAAGGAATACAACTGATTTTTGTATGCTGACCTTGTGCCTTGTCACTTTGCTGAATCTTTCAATGAGTTCCAAGAATTTTCTTGCTGTGTCTTTGGAGTTTTTATGTGTAGTATCATATTGCTTGCAAATAGAGAGAGTTCAATTTTTTCTTTGCCTATTTGTTGTTGTTGTTAGGTGTCGCAAAATTTCTTCTGACTCATAGTGACCCTATGCACAACAACAAAAAGTTGGACAATGAATAAGGAAGGCCATAGAAGAATTGATATTGTTGAATTACAGTGTTGGAGAATAATACAGAAAGTACCGTGGACTGCCTGAAGAACAAACAAATCTGTGTTGGAAGAAATGCAACCAAAATGTTCCTTAGAAGCCAGGATGCTCTTAATTATGTTGAGGACTTTCCCTTCAATTCCTCTTTTGCTGAGTGGTTGTTTTTTTTTTAAATCAGGAATGATGTTGGATTTTGTCAAATGCTTTTTCTTAATCAATCAATATAATTATGTCTTTCTTTTCCTTTTATTTATATGTTGAACTACATTGATTATTTTTCTAATATTGAAGCATCTTTGAGTCCCTGGAATGAGTCCCGCTAGTTCATGATGTACTTTTTTTTCATATGTAGTTGAATTCTAGTAACTAGGGTTATTTTATTTTATTTTATTTGTCAGTTCTTGTTATTGTTAAGTGCTGCCAAGTCAGTTTCAACCCATAGCAACCTGGTATAGGGTTTCTGAGGAGCAACTGATGAGCTTGATCCACTGACCTTGAAGTTCAAACTGACTTTGCAGTTAAATGCATTAACCCACATCACCACACCAGGATTCTTTTTTTTTTTTTTTTGTCAGAGACAGTCTTTATTTATCTTTTATTATTATTGTTCTTTAACTTTTATTGTGAATTGAGTGAAGGTAAACAGACAAGGTCATTAGTTTTGCTTTCAACCAACTGTACATTTTGTTTCATCTCAATGATTACTGTCCCCTCCCTGCAACAACAGCTATCCTGCTTCCACCCTGTGGCTTCCCTTTTACATCTTATTTTTCACAAATGAACAAAGCAGAATATTTGATGTACACATACAAAACAAAACAAAAAAAGGTATAATCATTTAAATATCCAAAGAGCACAATTTGCAAGCCAGCTTCTGTGTTCATGGGTCTAGAGTCCTCAGTTCTTCTATCTCTCCAGGCCATCGCCTCTGCCATAGTCTCCACTGTCACCACTTTGCTAGGGAGGATTTCACACTTCACTCATGCTCTTCCTTCTTGATGATCCTGGGACCTCTGTTTCTGAAATGAAAAATTTAACTACTCCCCCCTGTTAGTTACATATCTTCTACAATTACAGTTGTGATGATCACGATTAATCCTGCTAAGAATTACTCACAATTGAATCATAAAAACCTATCACCATCACCCCCTATCCCCTTTCACCAGATCCATCTGGAAAAGAGGAAAACTATTCAGTGGGGATTCTACCTTACCCCCTTATTCTGAAACTTAATCACACTCATGAAAGCTTGTAAGCCAGCCACTCCATGTCTTTATAGCCCCTCATTTTTGATAGCCAATGTCTAAGTTGCCCATCCCTAGCAACCCAGTGCACTGAGGAAACAAGCTTGATCCTTAGTATGACAAATCCTTCCATTTTGATTGGAATTTCTAGCAACTTTATCCATAAACAAAAGTCCAGCTCATCAAATTGTAGCAAGTTATGCTTGTTCACAGTATCACACTTCTTTCTCTTCATCTGGTCGAGTTCTGGTCAACTGGTCATCCAAGCTAGGTTAAATGGGCACTATCTGCAAGTTTGGAAGTTCACTCACGTCTCCGCACACTTCACCCCAGCTGGTCACTTCACTCTCAGTTATAGCTCCCAGTGGCTAGGTCAGTGTCCCTGGACTCAGAAGCTCACACATTTCTCTAAACTTCAAACCAGCCAGTCCTTCCTCTTCTCTCTCTCATATCAAGGTCAATGGGTGTCAATGGAACATGGTCGAACTCAGCCCATGTCTTCACTGCTGCATTTCTCCCACTTCCACTCATAAGTAGACCAGATGATCACCAATGAACACACTAGACTGCTCGTAGTTTCCCTTTGAATTTCAGTCTTAGAAGAGAGGGTTTCCCTGATGGACTCATTTTTCTTGTCTTAATGCCTCCAAGGCAAACAGTTTGCTTGATATTCTAAAAGCCAAACAGTCTGCTTTTTTTCTGTTGGTTGTTTTATTCAGTAAGAATCTGTTATTCTTCTAGCCTTTCCAGGTTGATGTGCATATCTTTTCAAGTAGGAATGTCCATCTCACACGGTTTTGGGTGGGGCTCAGGAATCTATACTCCACAAAGGCTTCAGTAGAAGCCGATTTCTCTGAGCAAATTCGATTTCCCCTTATAGTGAATTTAATCAGTTATACATTGGAGATGGACTTACAAGCTTTCTGTAACCATAATTCCCATTATTCATTTCTATCACACTTAAATGTCTATTTTACAACAGTAGGCAAAAGAAACCAATGTCTACAAGACAGTCAAGTCCCAAAACACTTTTCCCCTCCTTAATTTATTCAGACTATGCCTCCATCCCTATATTATAGTGCACCGCCATTCCAAGGATGTGTATAAATCACTATTTACCTCTATACCATTTAGCCCAAGCATACCCTCTTAAGTCTTCCCCTATCTTCATTGTTCATCTGCACCCTCCCTTTCCTTGTATGTTGCCCTTCCCATCTCCCAAGCGATCATGCATCTACCAACCATCCTGTGAATTACTCACTTCTCCCTCCCACCCCTGGTAAACATCAAATAATGTTTCTTTTAGTGTGGAAATATTTTCTTAAGTTTTTACAAAAATTGTCTCACACAATATTTGTCCTTTTGTGGTTGACTAATTTCACTCAGCATAATGTCCTCAATGTTCATCCATATTATGAGGTGTTTTGCAGATTCATCATTATTCTTCAAAGTTGCATAGTATTCCATTGTATGTATGTACCAAAGTTTGTTTATCTATTCTTCTATTGTTTGGCATGTAGGCTGTTTCCATGTTTTTGCTATTGTGAATAGTGCTGCGATAAACATTGGTGTGTATATATCTACTCATGTTCTGGCTTGCATTTGTTGTGGATATATACCAAGTGTCAAAGATTAGTTGACTGTATGTGGATGAATTTACTTCTTTGTTCTCAATTCTGTTTCATTGATCTATGTATCTTTTATTGTACCA
>NW_006408543.1:88612-96247 GCF_000296735.1 Chrysochloris asiatica | reverse complement strand
TTTTGTCTTTTTGGATGTGTGCATTTATTTTTTATAAATTGTCCTTTCAGAACTGCTTTTGCTGTGTCCCAAAGATTTTGATATGTTGTGTTTTCATTCTCATTTGTTTCTAGGAATTTTTAAATTTCATTTTTTATTTGTTCTACTATCCAGTAGCTTTAAAGCAAGGTGTTATTCAAAACCTTGGATTTTTAAAAACTCTTGGATTTTCCTTGATTTGATGTGAAGATGTGTTACGTTTCTTTAAGGTTACCCTATACTTTATAGCATTGGGATCTTAGAAGATGCTTTGTAGTAATTTTTTTTTCTTTGTAGTATTTTGATGTTTTAAGTTTTATTGAGACTTGTTTTGTGGCAAAACACATGGTCTATTCTGGAGTATGTCACATGTGCACCTGAAAGAATGTTTTGAATGTACAGAGCACTCAATGGGTTGAATGCTTTGTACAAGTCTATGAGGTCAAGTTTATTGATTTTGTTGTTTAGTTCTTCTTTGTCTTTGCTGAGTTTCTTTCTCGTTTTTCTGTCCTGTTTCCAAAGTGGTGTATTAAAATCTCCCACTATTATTGTAGAGTTGTCTATTTCTTTCTTCAATTCTATTAGGGTTTGATTTATATATCTTGAGAGTCTTTAGTTGGGAGCGTAGATATGTATTATGGTTATGTCCTCTTGTTCAATTGACACTTTAATCATGAGATAATGTCCTTCTTTGTCTCTTATGCTGGTTTTTACCTTAAAGTTAATTTTATCAGAGAGTAATATTGCCAGTCCTGCTCTTTTTAAAATTACAATTAGCTTGATATATTTTCCCATTCTTTATTTTCGAACAGATTTTTGTCTTTGTGTGTAAAGTGTGTATCTTGTAGACAGCATATTGAAAGACCCTATTTTCCTATTCCTTCTGATACTCTCTGTCTCTTGACTGATGTTAACATTCAATGTGATTATAAATAGGTATAAAAAATAGGTATGGATTAATTGCTGTCATTTTGATAGTGTGTGTTGCAGCTGGATTTTTTGTTCTGCATACTTTCTTATACTAAGTTCATTTTTTTGTGTACTCTTTCAATTTCTTCATAATTACAATGTCTCCAAAATCTGCTTGGATTTTCCTATTCTTGAATTGATGTGAAGATGTATTGTTTCTTTGAAGTTGTCCTGTACTTTATTAATTTCTTCCTCATTTTAAAACACTCTGTTTTACCCTGAAATCTACCTGATCTCCTCATCACCTGGATCTCTGTAACTATGCTTTTCTCTTCCTTCACTTTGTAGTTGTCTCAATCATAGACTCAAATCCCAGAATTCCTATTTTCAGTCTTGTAGTTTTGTTCTCCACCACTTGTCTGCCAGTTTGTTGTACTGTTATGACTTACATGTTGCTGTGAGTCTGGAAGCTATGCCATGGGTATTTTAAATACCAACAGGGTTACCCATGGTGGACAGGTTTCAGCTGAACTTCCAGATGAAGACAGTCTAGAAAGAAGGAGAAACAGACTACTTCTGAATATTTAGTCCCCAAAAACCTTATGAATAGCAGTGGAACACTGTCAGTACCAGAATACTGAATACTGAAACATGATGAAGAGCACCAGAGTATTGTCAGATATAGTGTCAGACGAGTACCTCAGGTTGGAAGTCACTGAAAATACGAACAAGAAAGAGCTGCCATTGGGACCTTCATTTGCTGATGGGCACAACTCAAAAAAAGAAGAGAAACAGCTGTAAACATCCATTAGTAATCAGGAAATGTAATGTACAAAATTGGAAATGGTAAAAAATGAAATGGTATGCATAAACATTGATATCCTAGGCATTAGTGAGCTGAAATGGACTGGTATTGGCCATTGTGAATCTGACTATCACATGATTTACTATGCCAGGAATGCCAAATTGAGGAGGAATGGTATCGTATTCACCATCAAAAAGAACATATCAAGATCTATCTTGAAGTACAATGCTATATGTGATAGGATAGTATCTATATGCCTACAAGTATGATCAGTTAACACCACTATTATTCAAATTTATGCACTATCCACTAAAGCCAGTGATGATGAAATTGAAGAATTCTACCAACTTCTTCAATCTGAAATTGATCAAACATACAATCAAAAGGTATTGATAATTACTGGTGATCTGAATGCAAATGTGGAAACCAATATGAAGGATCAGCAATTGGAAAATGTGGCCTTGGTGATAGAAACAATGTTGGACATCATATGATAGGATTTTGCAAGACCAGTGACTTCTTCATAGCATATACCATTTTTTGTTCTTTATATTTTAAAGTTTTTATTGTGAATTGAGTGACAGTTTACATGGAACAACATTGGAACAATCATTGTTTACACTCATTACAATGATTACAATCTCCTCTGTGCGTCATCTTTTAACAGTATTTGCTTCTATTCCCTCTGTTTTTTGAATGTATAAAAAAATGCCCAGGTATATATAATTTAAACAACACAAGGGCACATTTTGCAAGGCTACCTTTTGACTGCCAGCACACAGCCTTTCTTTTTCCCTGAGTCTAGAGTCCACAGCTGCTCTCTCTCTTCATGTCCTCATCTCTGCCTCCATCTCTGGTATTGCTGCTCCTTTGGATAGGGTTTCACATTCTGCTCATGCTCTTCTCCCTTGATGGCCCCAGAGTTCTCTGTTCCTGGATTGTAAGATTAACTGCTCCCCCATTTTTGTTACAAAACTTCTACCTTTACAATTGTGGCAGTCACAATTAATCATGATAACAATTCACTATTGAATCATAGGAATCTTATTCCCATGTCTTTTCACCAGACCCTTCTAGACAAGATGAAAAGTGTTCAGTGGGGATTCAACCTTCTCCTGCACACTCTAAAACTACACTCCCTCTTCAAACTTGTAAGCCAGTCACTTCTTGCCTTTATCACCCCCCATTTTAGGTAGCCA
Organism: Chrysochloris asiatica; assembly: GCF_000296735.1. Lineage (NCBI taxonomy): Eukaryota > Metazoa > Chordata > Mammalia > Afrosoricida > Chrysochloridae > Chrysochloris > Chrysochloris asiatica. The sequence goes on along the minus strand of NW_006408543.1, from coordinate 93,316 downwards.
ATATCTAAATTGCCTGTCCCTATCAACCCTGTATACAGAGAGGATAAGATTGATACTTGATGTGAAGACTCTTTCCCACTCAGTTTGTATTTTGAACTACTACAGCCATTAGTATAGGTCAATTTCACCAAACTGTAGCAATTTATATTCGTTTCCTTTTTAAAAAAAAGATTTTTTTTTTTTTTTAACCTTCTTCTAGTCTAGTTCTGATCATGAAGCCATCAAAGCTAGGTTGAATAGGTCCTATTTACAAGTTTGGGTGTTCTTGTGTGTCTCCTCTCACTTCATATCAGCTGGACGCTTTGCTCTCAGCTCTAGCCCTCCATGGCTATGTCCTTGTTCATTGGCTCAAGAGTCCCCAGGTATCACCAAACTTTGGACCAACCTTCCTATTCTCTTTCTCATCTCCAGGTCAGTGGGAGTCTATGGAATGTCGTCAAACTCAGCCCATATCTTCATTGCTGCCTTTCCCCCTCTTCCACTCACCAGTAGACCAACATGGTCACCAGCAAGCTTACATGCCTGCTCATGTGTTCCCTTTGAGTTTCAATCTTGGAGGGGGGGTTGTCTTGGAAGGGACTTGATTGCTTGCCTTGATGGCTCCCCAGTGAGCAACTTACTTGTTCTTGTATATTAGCCAATCCGTCTGCCATTTTTGTCTGTTTGTGTCCTGTGCGCATTTTTTAATTGGGTTGCAAATAGCAAATACCTTTTAAAAATAACAAAAGACAACTACACACATGGACCTCACCATATGGAATGCACAGAAACCAAATTGACTACATCAGTGGAAAGAGATGGTGGAAAAGCTCCTGGATTGCTGAAAGCGAAGAAGACGTCAAACACTTATTGATGAAAATCAAAGATCACAGCTTTTGGTAAGGATTGCACCACAATGTAAAAAAAAAAAACACAACACAACAAATTCCTCACCACTGGACCAATAAATAACATCCATATAAATGGAGAAAAGATTGAAGTTGTTAAAGACTTCATTTTGCTCAGATCAACCATTAGCACTCATGGAAGCAGCAGTCAAGAAATCAAATGATGTATTGCATTAGGCAACTCTGCTGCACAAGACCTCTTTAAAGTGTTCAAGAGCAAAGATGTCAGTGTGAGGACTAATATTTCCTGATCAAAGCCATGACATTCTCAATACCTCACATGCATGCAAAAGTTGGATAGTGAATAAGGATTTCCACAGAGAGTCGATGCATTTTAGCTATGGTGTTGGATGAGAATATTAAAGGTACCATGGACTGCCAAAAGAACAAACTAATCTGTGTTGGAAAAAGTACAGCTAGAATGCTTCCTGGAAGCCAGGATGGTCAGACTTCATCAATCATATTAAGGACATATTGTCAGGAGGGACCAGTCCTTGGAGAAGGATATCATGTTTAGTAAAATGGAGGGTTGGAGAAGAAGCGGAAGACCCCCCCCCCCACCAATGATTGGGGGTAGTGATGGGCTCAATGGCAGTGAGTGGCACAGGACCAGGCAATGATTTGTTCTATTGTACATAGTGTTGCTATGAGTCAGTACCAACTTGATGGTATCTAACAAGAGCAACAACAAAGTTTCGGTCTACTCTGAACACTTCCATGTCTGGACTGAGTTCTGTGTGGTGTTCCCACGTATGCCAGTCTCTGGTGGCTGTCTGCTCTTGTTGGTTCTCAGTCCAAAGTATGTTTTGAAGCTGCCAGAGTAAAGGCCAAAGTGGTTATTAAAGAAAGAGGCAGAAAGAGAGAGAGTGGATCACCAACAAGAACAGGTCTATTGGGTAAACATAGGAGTGGCCCCTGACCGGAGTCAAAGGCTCCTCCCATGCAGGCTAGATGATTCTATCCTGCAGTGTGGATAAAGGGGGTGGTGGAGGTCGTGGTTGTCTTGGATAAGTTGCAAGCAGTGGTGAGGGGGTGCCTGGGTGGATAGGGTGATTGCTGGCTTTTTAAGGAAATTTAACAGTCCAAGAGTTTGGGAAATGGAAACTTATGTTGCAACAACCTCGTGCTTTCTCTCAGAAGCACTTGTTTGGCTTTTTACAAAATCCATTAAATTCTGTTAATGCTGAAATGTTCAATTATGCCATCATATTTGAAGGACATCTTTGCTGGGTATATGATTCTTGGTTGGCAGTGTTTTTTGTTTAGAGTTTTGTATATGGCTACCCATTGCCTTTTTGCCTGCATGATTTCTGCTGACAAATCAGAGTTTAATCTTATTGGTTTTCCTTTTTAGGTAACATTTCTTTTTCCCCTAGCTGCTTTCAGGATTCCTTCCTTATCTTTGATTTTAGAGGGTTTGATTGTGATTTTGATTTGGTTTGATTGATCTCAGTGATTTTCTTTTGTGGTCTATCCTGTCTGGGGCTCATTCAGCTTCTTGAATGCTTATCTTCTTATCATTTATGATGTTAGGGAAATTTTCTTCCAGCAGCTCTTTGACTATCTTTTCAGTGGTTTTGTTTGTCTCTTCTGGTTCTTTAACTCCAATCACTGGTAGTTATTCCTTTTCATGTTGTCCCACATGAATCTTAGGCTCTCTTCAGATTTTCAATTTTTCCTTTTGATTGTTCTTCTATCTTACCAGTATGGACTTATCTTCAACCTTGATAATTCTGGAATCCATGGATTCTGTTCTACTCCTTTGTATTTGCAGTGTATTGTCCATTTCTGATATTTTGGTATTGATCATCTGGACCTCTGCTTGGAAGTTTTGTGTTGTCTCCAAAGCTATATCTATTTTAGTTGCTCCTGTAGCACTTTTTTGGGTACTTCTTCCTTGTTTTCCTCAACCTTTTTGTGGAACATTTGAATATATCTCATTATCATTCCCCTGAATTATTTTTCAGGTATTTTCAGAAGTATTTTCTAGCTCTTCCTCTTGATGGTTTGAACTATTTTGTCTGGTTTTTGCACTTAAGCAGAAAATTTCTGCTGCTTTTAGTCATCATTGTGTTGTTGTATTTATATTAATGTGATGAATGAATATTAGTATATTCTTAAGCATTCTCCAATTATCTCCTGGTACATGTGATCAGAAGTGGACTTTTCTGTTCACTTTTCTTGCAGTTCAATTCAGAGTGTTTTTAGCAGGTGTTGCTTTTAGACACTGCTCTGTTGTATAGCAGCTGGTATCGGCTGTTGCCCAACTTGTAGTGTTTTAGAGGGTGCAGTTGTAACTTGACTGTATGGGTGCGGTTGCTGTCTCCTGTTGGGTGAGTGAGGCAAGAAGAAAAAAGTCCCACAATATATTGGGAGGATCCAAAACACAAAACTAAAAATGAGAAAATGAGAATCATGAAAACCCAGAAAAACAATATAAAGACAGTAAAGCTTGGGGGAAAATAAAATAAATAAATAAATAAATAAATAAATAAATAAATAAATAAATAAATACAACCAGGAAGCAACAGCGGGAGAACAGAGTAATCTTTAGCGCCACCTAATGGACTGTTGACTTCACAGTTGCCTGAGAAATTTTCCTCTCTGATCTATCAGCACTTTTCTTTCCCTTTTTCCCTTTTTTCTTCCCTGAAATTTCATTCAGCTTTTTGTTCTAGTGAGAACCAGCGCAGGGCTGGCCAGGCCTGATTTGGAATAGATTACTTTTGTCAGCAATTTCTGTTGTCTCCTCCCTCATCGATTGTGTGCCCAGCTGTGTGATCTACGCACGACCTTCCCTGGGAGTGTATATAACAAGTCTCCCTCTGGTCATCAGAGAGGAAATGAACAGAAAGAGGAAAAAGAAAAAAAAAAAAATCACATCTTTGTAAGTTGCAGGCCGGCTTTTGCAACAGGAATGCTTTCTTGTCTCTCAATTGCTCACTCCCAGTTAAAATGGTTACACAGGTCACACTGACTACCCCAAATCAGAGGCCACTTCCTTTCTTGCTTTTGTTCAAATTCTTTCTTCCGGCAAGCACTCAATTCACTTACTTATCCCTTTATCTGAAGATCTGAGTTCCCAGACTGTCCCCTGAATTTCTTTCCTCTGGTTTTCTGTGTTTTTGCTTAAGAGGGCTTGCATAGCCTTTCTCCCTAGCCTGCCACCAAGCTGTAAAGGTATACTTGAAAATATTTATCTCTGAAAGTTGTTATAAATGCAAATACCTTTGTTAAACTAAATTATTTGCAATATTCAGACTATTTAACTCACAAGTACTCAACTGCCTTTAAACCAAATCAGAGTAAGTGGTTATAAGTCTGTTACGTTGTTGTTAAGTGCCTTCAAGTAGGCTGTGACTCACAGAGACCCTGTGTAGAGTTTCTGAGGCTTTAAATGCTTGGGAAGAAGAAAGCCTCATCTTTCTCCTGTGGAATGGGATCAAACCATCACCCTTGTGGTTTGCAGTCCAGTGCTTATATTATAGAGTCATCATGCTCCCACAAGCCAGGTAGAAGTAGTAGTTTTTAAGAAAAGTACTGACACCTGTCAGTATGTCATATTGTAGTCTGTGGTCTAGGGTCAGGGTCAGAGTTTAGAGTCAGGGTCAGGGGTCAAGGTTCAGGGTCAGGGTTTGGGGTAAGGGTTTAGGGTTAGTGTTAGGGCTTAGGATTTAGGGTTAGGGTTAGGGTTGGAGTAGGGGTAGGTGTATAGGGTTAGGGTTAGGGTTAGGGTTGGAGTAGGGGTAGGGGTATAGGGTTAGGGTTAGGGTTGGAGTAGGGGTAGGGGTATAGGGTTAGGGTTAGGGTTGGAGTA
>NW_006408543.1:83761-88512 GCF_000296735.1 Chrysochloris asiatica | reverse complement strand
AGGGTTAGGGTTAGGGTTAGTGTTAGGGTTAGGGTTGGAGTAGGGGTAGGGGTATAGGGTTAGGGTTAGGGTTGGAGTAGGGGTAGGGGTATAGGTTGTGCTAGGGCTGTGGCTGGGGTTGGGCCTGGGGCTAGGGCATTTCTGTAGGAAACAAGTAAACTCAGCAAAGAGAATTTCTGAGAAGGGGGATGGGGAGAAAGGAAATTGTTTGCTAGAGGACATACAGTTATTATATAAGAGGGGTAGGTGAGAGAGGAAACTACTGTTAAGGAGAAATAAAGTTAGTTAAGAGCAGTAGGTGAGAGGGGAAACTATTGTAAGGAGAAATAGTTGATGGTAAGGTGAAACCTCAAAGACAAGACTCAAGGAAATGGTTCCTGGACCAATTACCTGGATATTGGAGCCAGGAGCACAGCCTAGTCCCCTGACAAAGGGATATAGAAAGAATGAGCCAACCTGTAATCTGGGCTCCGCCTCCTCTTCTCTTTAAGAATGTCTGTACTACAATAAACCCATCTTTCATTTCCCTAAGCCTCTTGTCTTTCTAACTTCTTTTGTGTGGAGTGTGTTATGCCTTCCCAGTTCTTGAAGAGGGTAACACCATTTCAGGGACAACATTCCAGTCATGACAGAGTTTGCTACCCTAGAGATTTTTGCTTTGGGAAATGTATGTGGCAGTTCTATTCTGTACAGTAGTAGTGCTGTGGGCAGATGTCAATGGGTTTGGGTTTATCTGAGTCTTCATCAGAGCCAATCTTCAGTTCTTTTCTCCCGTGAGCGGCTGGTGGAGTCCAATAACCCAACTTTAGTTTCTCATCCGAGCGTTTGACCAGTGCACCAACAGCCATTCACACTGCACACAGGCAGATCTTCTGACCCTTCCTATCTCCTCACTCCCACACCAGGGCATGTCCTTTCTCTTAGACTCCTCCCTCACCTCTTGCTGCCCAATCAGACCCAGATTGCCCTCACCTGGGCTGCTGAGTGGGGCTAGGAGCTCTGGTCACCTGTCAGCCCTAGTGAGCGTGGGCACCGACCCAGGGGCCTGGTGTGGAAGGCGGTTGGTATTTGAGCGGCTCCACATGCTGTGCTTTCTGAATGGAACCATATGCTGTGGAGTGGATAGTGGAGAAGCACTGCTGACCCTATGGTTAGCAGCCCAACATGTAGCACCATCATGTCTCCTTGAAAGAGGTATATACATACTGCAAATGTGAAACTGTGAAAAAGATGCATCTAATCCACATTGCCAGTTGCAGCACTGTTGGGGCTTGGGGCCAGGTTCATGGGTGGAGAATGAGGAGGGAGAATGTCCTGGAGGAAGTGGAATGTATTTTGTATACACTGGTGGTTCAGAGTTCAACTGAATGCATTTAAAAAAATATGCCGCCTCAACATTGAAAACATGATCTAAAAGAAAAATCATATTGAGTCTGTTTTCAGTGGTTTAAATGAGGAAATTCACACACACTAAAGAAAACACTAACCCTCACCAGGATTTATCTCCATACTTATTAAGAATGGCTCTGTCTTGTGTTTCTATTTTCAATGGTTTAAATGAGGAAATTGACACATAAAGACAACACTAACCCTAACCAGGATTTACCTCCATATTTATTAAGAATGGCTCTGTCTCGTGTTTCTATTTTCAATTTTTCAAATGTTTCTAGATGAAATTAATCCCTTTTAATGGTGTGAGAGTTATTGTGAAGTGAATTGAAAACATTTTCATCTAATTTGAAGAAAGTGCATTTAAAACCAATTTTGCTGATTTTCTTTACCAATGTTGTAGTGTGCTTTAATTTTCGGTAACAGCATTGTTTTGTATACACCACCTATTAAGGAGTTTTTACAAGAACTACCTTGCTTTTGAATACTGCATTGGCAATCAGAGTAGAGATTGGGGTAAGCTGAGCGTTCATTTACTTGGTCCTAATGTCTGTCTCTGATCTTGGTGTTGGGACCAGGCCTGCTTGCTGGGAGGCAGGTGCTGCCTCCTTCTAGCCCAGGTAGGGGTAAGCTGAGGCTCACAGAGGGCCTGGACTCAGAAGAGTCACACACCATAACAGGACCATCTATCATCAGAGCAAATGGCCAGATAAGCTATGGGTTCAAATCCTAACTCTATTTAGGCTCAGAGAGGGCCCAAATAGTAGGGTCCTGGGTGTGGGGTCCCTCAGGCCTACTACACATGTGATCTGGGATAGGAAGCACCTGAGAAGTGTCTGCCTTCCTGACCCACTCCAGATGTACCTAGGTGTGGCTGTGAGCATAACATCCCAAAGCTGCTTCCACGCAGTCTGATTCTAGAAAGGAACCACCCCCTGCCATTCTGCAGGCCATCTCCTCTACAGCTAGATCTGAATATTTGACTCCTGAACAAGTAAAACCACCTCTTCACTTTCTGTAGTCTAGAAAGTGAGCTCGTAACTAATGTTATTATTATCATGTTCTCAGTTATGAAGACACACAGTAGTTGGAAATTCAGTCTTCAGCCAAAGTTCCCAGGTGAAGGGATGTGACCAATAGAACAAGTCAGATACTTCTTTACCAAGCATGATGTCCTCCAGCGATTGGTCTCTCCTGCTGACATGTCCAAAGTGAGCGAGATGAATTCTCCCCATCCTCATTCAGGCTGTCCTTCACTCAAGACTGATTCTTTTGGTAATCCATTGCATATTTGGTATTCTTTGCAAACACCACAATTCGATCATGTTAACTCTTCTTGTGTTTTCTTTTCTCATTGTACAACTTTTGCATGCATCTGATGTGATAGAAAATACCATGGTTTTGGTTGGTGTTTTCGTTGTTAAATGCTGTTGAGTTGGTTCTTACTCATAATGACCCTGTATCGGGTTTCCAAGGAACATCTGGGGGGTTTGAACCACCGACCTTGTTGTTCAAATTGACCAGTGCCTTATTCAGCAGCACAACACCAGGACTCCATGGTTTGGGTTGTTGTGGTTGCCATCGAGTCTGTTCTGACCCATAAAGACCCTGTATAGGATTTCTGAGGAGTGGCTGGTGAGCTTGAACTGCTAACCTTGTGGTTCAAGCTGACTTTGCAGTCCAGTGCATTAACCTACAGTGCCACACCAGGACTCCATGGTTTGGGACAGGTGCACCATATTCACTAAAGTGACATATTTGCTTTTTAAAGATTTTAAAGAGATCATTTGCAGCAGATTTGTTTATTGTGTTGATTGCAGTTTCCACAGTTGATTACTGCTGACCCAAGTAGGAGGAAATCATTGATAAGATTTAATTTCTTTACTGGTTATCATGATGTTGTTTAGGGCCCCAGTTATGAGAATTGTCATTTCCCCCCCACATAATTATAGATGTACAAAAATTTGATTTTTGTATATTCCATCTGGTGAGGTCCATGTGTATAAATAATGTATTTGAAATGAGCAAATCATTGGTTTTTGCAGAATTCTATCTATCACGTGATCTTTAGCATTATTTCTATCACCAAGGCCATATTTTCCAACTACTGATCCTTCTTCTTTGCTCTCAACCTTTACATTCCAATCACCAGTAATGATCAGTACATCCTGATTGCATGTTTGATCAATTTCAGATTGAAGAAGTTGGTAGAATTCTTCTATTTCATCCTCACTGGCTTTAGTGGTTGTTGCATAAATTTGAAAATAGTGGTAATAACTGGGCTTCCCTGTAGGTGCATGGATATTATCCTATCACAGGCAGCATTGTACCTCATGACTGATTTTGATATGTTTTTTTTTTTTTTTTGACAACGAATGCAACACAATTCCTTTTCAATTTCTCATTCCCGGCACAGTAAACCATATGGTTGTCAGATTCAAAATGGCCAATACCAGTCCATTTTAGCTCATTAATGCCTAAGATATCGATGTTTATGCGTTCCATTTAATTTTTGACAATTTCCAATTTTCCCAGATTCATACTTTGTATATTCCACGTTCCGATTTTCAATGGATGTTTACAGCCATTTCTCTTCATTTTGAGTTGTGCCCCATCAGCAGATGAAGGTCCCGAGGGCTTTACTCCCACGGGCTTTACTCCATTCACATCACCATGGTCAACTCTACTTTTAGGAGGTAGCTCTTCCCCTATTGCATTTTGAGTGCCTTCCAACCTGAGAGGCTCATTTTCTGGCACTATATCTGACAGTGTTTCTCTGCTATTCATAAGGTTTTCAGTGACTAAGTATTTGGAAGTAGTTCATCTCTCCTTCTTCCTCATCTGTCTTTGTCTGGTAGTTCATCTGAAACCTGTCCACCATGGGTGACCCTAATGGTATTTAAAATACCCGTGGCATAGCTTCAAGAATCACAGCAACTCACAAGTCACCACAGTATGACAAACTGACAGATGAGTGGTGGAAAAGAGATGGCGGATATCATCAGCCAAAACAAGGCCAGGGGCAGACTGTGGAATAGACCATCAATGCTCATATACAAATTCAAACTGAAGCTGAAGAAAATGAAAACAAGTCCACAAGAGCCAAAATATGACCTTGACTATATCCTATCTGATTTTAGAGATCATATGAAGAACAGATTTGATACATTAGACACTAAAGACCGAAGACCAGAAGAGTTGTGGGATGATGTCAAGAACATCATACATGAAGAAAGCAACAAGTCATTAAAAAGACAAGAAAGAAAGAAAAGATCAAAATGGATGTCAGAAGAGACACTGAAACTTGCTCTCCAGCACAGAGATGCTAAAGCAAATGGAAGAAATGAGGAGGTCCAAGAGCT
>NW_006408543.1:79220-82566 GCF_000296735.1 Chrysochloris asiatica | reverse complement strand
AGACCAATAAAAAACATTCTTATCAACGGAGAAAAGATTGAAGTTGTCAAGGACTTCATTCTTCTTGGATCAACCATCAACACTCGTGGAAGCAGCAGTCAAGAAATCAACTGACGTATTGCATTAGGCAAATCTGCTACACAAGACCTTTTAAAGTGTTGAAGAGAAAGATGTCAGCTTGAGGACTAAGGTGCACCTGACCCAAATCATGACATTTTCAATAACCTCATATGCATGCGAAAGCTGGACAGAGAATAAGGAAGACTGTAGAATAAATGATGCATTTGAGTTATGGTGTTGGAAGAGAATATTGAAAGTACCATGGGCTGCCAAAAGAACAAACAGATCTGTGTTGGAAGACGTGCAGCCAGAGTGCTCCTTGGAGGCCAGGATAGCCAAACTTGGTCTCTCATAGTTTGGACATATTATTAGGAGGGACCAGTCACTGGAGAGGAATATCATGTTTGGTAAGGTGGAGGGTCAAAGAAAAAGGAAAGATCCTCAGTGAGATAAATTGGCACTGTGGCAGCATCAATGGGCTCAAACATAGCAACAATTGTGAGGTTGGCTCAGGACCAGGCAGTGTTTTATTCTGTTGTGCATAGGGTCGCTATGAGTTGGTACTGACTTGATGGCACCTGACAGCAACAAATATATGCACATTATGAACTGATGCTAATCATTGTGATTTTGATCGAGCAATCTGAAAACTGTCCTATGTCCCTCGCTTCAATAGCTCTATCTCTTCCAGTCAATTGGCCAGGTAGCTGTCTTCAAAATTTCTTGGCATAGATGAGTGAGTGCCTCCAGTGCCACAACACTTTGTTGAAAGATTTCAGTTTTCATCCCACCAATTCCCAGTGCCTTTTTCTTTGCCAATGCCTTCAATGCACATTGGACTTCTTCCTTCAGGATCATTGGTTTTTGATCATATGCTATCTTTTGAAATGGTTAGACATCACCATTTATTTCTGGTACAGTGACTGTGCATTCCTTTTTAATGTCAGAAGAGACTCTGAAACTTGATCTCCAGCTCAGAGATTCTAAAGCAAATGGAAGAAGTGAGGAGGTACAAGAGATGAACAGAAAATTTCAAAGGTCATCTCAATAAGACAAAGCCAAATATTATAACGAAATGTGCAAAGACCTGGAGTTAGAAAATCAAAAGGGCAGCACACACTCAGCATTTTTCAAGCTGAGGAAACTGAAGGAAAAATTCAAAATGCTTTGGTGCACCATATTCATTAAAGTGACATCCTGGCTTTTAAAAGATTTTAAAGAGGTCTTTTGCAGAATATTTGTTAACTGTCTTGATTGCTGTTTTTACAGTTGTTTACTGCTGACCAAAGTACAAGGAAATCATTGATAAAATTCAATTTATTCACTGGTTATCATGGTGCTGTGCATGGTCCCAGATATGATAGTTGTTGTTGTTTTCACATAAGTATATATACACATTATGAACTGATGCTAATCATTCTGGTTCTGATCCAGTACCCTGGAAACTGTCCTTTGTTCCCTGCTTCAATATCTGCATCACCTTTTCCCAGAAATCTTAGATTTCCATATCATTGTTGTTGCTGTTAAGTACCGTTAAGTGGATTCCGACCCACAGGTATCCTTTTTATGGTTTCTGAGGCTTAAAATCTTTGTTGGAACAGAAGGCATCATCTTTTCCCCACGTAGCAGCTGGAGGACTTCAACCATTTACCTTGTGGTTCTCAGTCCACTGCTAAATAGATTTTATCATGTGTTCAGAAAAGTAGTTTAAATATTTCTCCACTCATACTACTACCAAAAATTAGCCTAAGTAACCTTAGTAATCTGTGCAGCTATTTTTTAAAAAATATATTTAAAACAGGTTGTTTATTTTCAAATAGATATTACATGTAAATTATTTAGTAATTTACCTAGGTAAACAAATACCATGGCTTGTTTGGGAAGTAACATTACAATGGTATCTAAATGTACAAATTATGTATATATATATATATATACATATATATATTCTTATTATATGTTTTTAATAATAAACATTGCTTTATGGTTGGCTTCATTTCATCCCCTCTTCATTTGTTTTATTTTTTTTTTGGGGGGGGGAATATACAGAAACACACTCAGGAATATACAATACCTTAAATAACCAGAGGGTACATTCTGCAAGCCTGCCTCCTGGCTGCCAGCACCCAGTCCCTCTCTTCCCATGAGTCCAGAGTCCTCAGCTGCCCTCTCTCTCCATGTCCTCATCTCTGTCTCATCTCTGGTGTCTCTGCTTCTCTGGATAGGGTCCTGCATTCATTCCACTTGTGCTCTTCTCCTTTGATGGTCCTAGGGTCCTCTGTTTCTGGACTGTAAGATTAATTACTCTCCTGTTGTTGTTGCAAAATTTCTACCTTTACAAGTTGTGACAGTCGCAATTAGTCACTACAACAATTACTCACTATTGAATCCTAAGAATCTTATCCCCATCATCTTTTTACCAGCCCCGTCTAGACAAGATGAAAGCTATGCAGTGGGGTCTCTACCTTCCTCCGCACACTCTTAAGCTAGACTCCCTCTTGAAAACTTGTAAAGGCAAGCACACTGCTGGCCTTTATCGCCCCCTCATTTTAAGTAGCCAATGTCTAAGTTGCCCATCCCAATCTACCCTGAGCACAGACAGGATAGGGTTGATACTTGATGTGAATACTCCTTCCCTCTCAGTTGGTATTTTTAGCTACTACATCCATAAGTATAGGTCAAGTTCATCAAATTGTAGCAATTTACACTCGTTTCCTGTATAAAAAAAAAACAGTTTTTTATCTTCCTCTCGTTGAGTTCTGATTATCAAGCTATTGAAGCTAGGTCAAATGGGTACTATCTGCAAGTTTGGGCATTCTTGTGTGCATCTCCTCTCACTTAATATCAGCTGGATGCTTCACTCTCAGCTCTAGGCCTCCGTGGCTACATACACTGTTTTTTGTTCTTTTTTAATTCTCTTTTCTGGGCTTCCTTTAGGGCCTGGTCTGTAGGGTTCATAAATTTTCCACTATTGTGGATGATGTCTGTCTCATGATGTCAATCTGTATGGTTTACTTGTTAAAAAACGAACAAAACAAAACAGTTCTGCTGAGCTTCCGGTATTGCAAGGAGGGAGTGCAGACCATTCAGTTTCTTTTGCTTCGTAGGGGCCTTCACCCCTGCCTCTCGGTCAGCTACTTAGCCACCGCTATCTTGAAACCTCCTCCTTCTATATGCTTTTTTTCTCTTTTGTGGTCCATGGTACTTTTTTTTTTTTTAATGTTTAATTGTGAATTATATGGTAGTTTACATGAGAGAACTTTAGTTTTACATTCATTCCATCGTA
>NW_006408543.1:70796-71315 GCF_000296735.1 Chrysochloris asiatica | reverse complement strand
GGGTATTCTGTGTTGTTGTTGGCAGAGCTCTCTGCTATATGTCCACCCGATCCACCATCTTGTTTGTTCTCTCACGTTAGCTCTTTTGAAAAAACAACAACAACAACAAAAAAAGTCACTCAGACATCTATAATAATTTACACTTCCAAAGGGCACATTCTGCAAGTCTGCTCCTGGCCACCAGCTCTTAGTCCCCTTTCCCCATGAATCTAGAGTCTTCAGCCGCTCCCCATCTTTATGTCCCCATCTCTGCCTCTGTCTCTGTCGTCACTGTTTCTCTGGAAAATGTCCCATATTCTGCAAGTGCTCTTTTCCCCTGATGGTCCTAGGGTCCTCTGTTTCTGGACTGTAAGATTAACTACACCCTTGTTTTTATTACAAAAATTCTGCGTTTACAATTATGAGAGTCACAATTAGTCATGATAACAATTGTTCACTATTGAATCATAAGAACCTATCTTTTTCACCAGACCTGTCCAGACAAGATGAAAACTATTCAGTGGGAACTCTTTCTTCCCC
>NW_006408543.1:62253-69331 GCF_000296735.1 Chrysochloris asiatica | reverse complement strand
GGAACTGACTCAACAGCACTTAACAACAACAACATTTTATCCTGGTGATTTTCTTTTAGGGCCTATCCTTCCTGGGGTTTGTTGAGCTTCTTGAATGCTTATCTTTTCGTTTTTCAGAAGCTTTTCAACTATCTTTGGACTTGTGTGAATCTTCCTGTTCTGGAATGCTGATAATTCTTAAGTTATTCCTCTTCATGTTGTCCAACCTGAATCTTAGACCTTCTTCAGATTTTTAAATCATTTTTTCTGCTTGCTCTTCTATCTTAGTAGTGTTGAGAGATTTATCTTTTAGCTCACTAGTTCTGGCTTCTATCTCTTCAGTTCTACTCCTTTGCCCTTTCCATGTATTATCCATTTCTGATATTCTATTAGTAATCATTTGGGCCTCTTTCTGTAGGTTTTGAGTTGTTTGCAATGCTGTAGCTATCTTATTTGATTGTTCCTGTAGCGCTTTCCTGACTTCCTCCTTATTTTTCTCAACTCCATTGTATAGTGTTTTGATATATTTTATAATCATTTTTTGGAATTCCTTCTCAGTCATTTCCAAAGCCTGTCCATCTTCCAGTATGGAGTGTAGGTCTACTTCTAGCTCATTTCCTCAGTCACTTTATTTTGTCTCTGGACATGTGCTGATATGGTCATCTGTTTTTGTTTTTTGGAAATATTCAAGAGTTAGCTCTGGCCTTAATATCTAGAGGGATGTGTATTTTGGTATTTTTTATGCTTTCTGATTGCCTCCAGGTATATGTGATCAGGAGATGGACTTCCCTTTTCACTCTTCTTCCTGAGAAATTTCAGGATGCCACTGTTGGTCGTTATGATGTAACTCAGGGTTTAATTTTTGGCTTGTTTCCTTTTTAGTCTACCTGTCCCACTCCAAAACCCCCATTCAGGCCTTTTTCCTAGTGCTTTTGCACTGCTGTTTGGTCTTAAGTGGAAACTGTGCCTTTAAATTTTGAGGAGATCTGTGTGCATGCATAGTAGAGCCCTCCGCGGCTGGGGGTGGGGTGTCCACTCGCTCAGGCACCCCCTCTAGTCACCAGAATGGAGGTGTGCAGACAGTGAGAGACCAATGAACAGATTAAAAAAAAAAAGAGTGTCCATACCTTTATCTCGGTTCTGTCAGGCATCTGTGGCTGATCTGATCCTTCCCCCGCTTGGTCTTGCCCAAGATGGCTGCTCCAGGAGCAGCTGAGCACCTTGGATTAGAAAGCAATGGATTTCTTGCTTCTGCTACAAATTCCCCTGGCTGTAAACCTTCCAACCTTCTTAATAATCCTCTACACATGGTTCAGAGTTCTGGGACTATCCCCTGAGCCTGCTTGGTCTGGTATTCTGTGTTGTTGTTGATGGAGCTCTTCACTGCACTCCCACTCTCTCCACCATCTTTTTTGTTCTCTCTTCTCCCTTTTTGCTCCCCATACCTAGTCATCCTTCTAACCACCCTCACCTCACTTTTTCCACCTCTCACCTGGACATCCTTTTATTCTCTCCTATATCTTCACTCATCACTCAAGATCCTTCTCTTGCCATCTCAACCCCCACCCCCACCTCATTGCCCTGGCTAGTGATTGCTCCAATGCTGATGTTCATGGCGATGGCTAAGTGATTCAGCTGTGGTACCCATGGGACATTGTGAGGGTCCTTGGTGTCAGCTGTGGATGGTGATCAGGCTGTGCTGTGTGGATAGGAAGTAAATCTTCATGCTGCTTTAGGTGCTTTGTTTCTTGGAAGGTAGGAGACAAGGGCACCCAGTCAGAATGTTCCCAGCCCTGTGAAAGTGTGATAGATAGGCATAGGAAGGAGGAGCACCACTGCCTCTGTGATCTAGTGGGATGACAGCACCAGGAGTTTTCCTGCATGTCGCTGCAATGTTTGAAGCTATGTCTTTGGTATTTCAAATACCAGCAAGGTCACAGCTATTGCACATGTTTCAGGAGGTCTTTCAGAGTAATACAGAATAGTAAGAAGAAGGTGGCTCAGGGCTCTGGATTTGATGCTCAAGTTCTGTGTTTTAAGGGATTTAGGGTAAGGGTTTCAGGGTGTTAGGGTGCGGTTAGAGTGTTAAGCTGTTAGGGTGTTGGGGTTAGGAGTTAAGGTTTAAGGCTAATGCTTGGGGTTAAATGGGTTGCAGTTTAGGGGTTAAAAGTTTAGGGGGTTGTGGATCAAGGATTAGGGTTCAAGGCCTAGGAGTAATGGTTCAAGGATCTGGTCAATGGTCAAGCAAGGGTCAGGGATTGAAGATCAAGTGCCAGGGATCAAAACTCAAGAGTCAGGAGTCAAAGTTTGGGGGTTAGGGGATACAAGTCTGGGGTCAAAGGTTAGGGGCCAAGCATTGGAGGATTGTGGGTTGGGGTGCTGAGGTTTAGGGACCAAAGGTAGGGTTCAAGGGTTGCAAATCAAAGGTGAAGGGTCATATATCAAAGATTAAGAGTTATGGGATCAAAGGTCAAGGTCAGGAGTCAAAATTCCACAGGTAAAGGATCAGGGGTTAGTGGTTGGGGTCTGGGGTTGAGGGTTGGTAGGCCAAGGGTCAGGAGCTTGGAGGCTGGGTGTTGGGGGTCAAAGGTCAAGTGTCAAGGTGACAAAAATCAGTATCAAGGATCAGGGGCCAATGGTCAGGGATCAAAGTTCAAGGGTTAATGGTCAGAGGTCTAGGGCCAGGAATCAGTGGTAAGGTGGCAGGAATCAAAGTAAAATGGGTCAGGGCTTACAGGTCAGGGGTTGAGGATCGACTGTTGGGGAGAGGGTCAATGTTAGGGGGTCAGGGGCTGGAGGTCTGGGGTCCCAGTCCAGCATCAGGGATCAGGATCAGGGTTAGGGTCGAGGTGTAGGGTTTAAGGGTTTAGGGTTTTAGGGTTAAGGTTTTATAGTTTGGGTTTTAGGGTTCAGGGTTTAAGGGTTTAGTGTTATGGTTTAGGGTGTAGGGTTTAAGGGTTAGGATTAAGGATTAGGATTAGGGGGTAGGGGTTGGCGTTGGTGTTGGGTTTAGGGTTTTAGAGGTTAAGGGGTTATAAGTTAGGGTTAAGGAATTTGGGTTAAGGTTAGGAGTTAGGGTTTAGGGTTTAGAGTTTGGGGTTTGGGTTAAGGTTAGGAGTTAGGGTTTAGAGTTTGGGGTTTGTTGTTAGGGTTTAGGATTAAAGGTTAAAGGGTTTGGGGTCTGGAGTTTAGGAGTTAGGGGTTTGGGGTTTAGAGGTTAGGGGTTAGGGTTAAGGGGTTAGGGTTTATGGTTTATGGTTAGGGGTTTAGGGTGTTTAGGGTAGTTAGGGTGGTTAGGGTTAGGGGTGAGTGTTTGGAGTTGGAGTTTAGGGTTTTGGGTTTACGGCTTCAAATTTAGCGTTTTGGTTTTCAGGGTTTCAGGTTTCAGGTTATGAGTTTATGGTTTCAGGATTGAGGTATGGGGTTAGAAGGTTTAAGGTTAGAAGGTTAGGGGTAAGGAGTTAGGGTTTCAGGAGTCAAGGGGTCCAGTTCTGAAGTCCAGGGGTTAAAGACTGGGTGTCAGGGTCAAGGTCCATGGGTCAGGGTCATGGTCATGGTCATGGTCAGTGGCTCAGGGGTCATGTTCTGGGGTACAGTGTGTGAGATCAGGTTTGGGTTAGGGTTTGTAGTTAGGGGTTAGTGCTTGGGGTTTCGGGTTTAGGATATAAGAGGATGTTGGTTTAGCATGTGTCTAAGGAAAGAGGGTTAGGGGTTAGGGTTGTTAGGGTTGTCACAGTTAAGGAATAGTGTTTGGTGTTAAGAGTTTGGGGTGAGGATAAGGGTGTGTTTGGGTGTGTTTAGTGGGTTATGGCCTAGGGGGTCAGGGTCAAGGGGTCAGGTTTCAGGCATTCATGGGCTTGGGGCTAGGGGTTGGGCATCGAGGCCTATGATCTGGGGATCCAGAGTTGATAGAGTCCTGGGGTCATGTTGTGGATTTGATGGTTAGAGATTGGGATGAGGTGTGGGATTAACAGGGGCTGGACAGTGAATAAAGAGGATCGTAGAAGAATTGATGCCTTTGAGTTGTGGTGTTGGAGGAGAATACTGAGGGTGCCATGGACTGCCAAAAGAACCAATAGATCTGTTTTGGAAGAAGTGCAGCCAGAGTGCTCCTTGGAGGCCAGGATGGCTAAGCTTCGTCTCTCCTACTTTGGACATGTAGTCCGGAGGAAACAATCGTTGGAGAAGGATGTCATGCTGGGTAGGGTGGAGGGTCAGAGAAAAAGAGGGAGACCTCCAACGAGATGGATCGGCCAGGTGGCATCATTGATGGACTTGGGGGTGGCAGCGGTGGTGAGGTTGGCCCAGGATCGAACATTGTTTCGTTCTGCTGTGCATGGAGTCGCTATGAGTCGGTTCCGACTCGATGGCACCTGACAACAACAACAACAAACAGTTGAGATTGTTAGGGCTAGGCTTGCTGGGTTAAGGTTTAGGGGTTAGGGTTTGGGGTGTGCTCACAGTGTGTTCAGGGAGTTAGGATTAGAGGATTAGGGGTTAGGGTTTCACAGTTTGGATTCGGGGATAGGGGCTGAGGTGAGGATGTGATGGTGTGAAGGGTGAGGGCATGTTTGGGATGTTCTCAGGGTATGTTCAGGGGGTTAGTATTAGAGGGTTAGGAGGTTAGGGTTTAGGGAGTCAGGATCATGGTATGTGAGTCTGGGCTTGGGGCATAGGCTGGAGGTTAGGGTTAGGGTTAAGTATATGGGGGTGTGGGGTTAAGGGTTAAGCGTTAGGGTTAAGGTTGTTAGAGTTTAGGGGTTTGGGGTTAGGGCTCTGTCTGAGACTGGAGGGATGGTGAAGGTATGTTTAGGCTGTGATTTGGGCATATTAATAGAAATACCAATTGAAGAATTCCAAGTGACTTTCCTTCCATTCCTGGAGTCATGTTTTCCTCCATTGTTTTCAGTGCAGCTTGGATTTCTTCCTTGAATACCATTGGTTCTTGATCAGATGCTAACTCCTAAAATGTCTGAATATTGACCAATTATTTTTGGTACAGTAACTGTGTATTCTTTCATCTGTGTTTGATGTTTCCTGCATTGTTCAATATTTGCCCATAGAATCCTCTTGAATTTTTTCTTTGGTTCTCTCAGCCTAAGAAATACTGAGTATGTTTTTCCCTTTTGGTTTTCTAACTCTAGGTCTCTGCATATGTCATTATAATATGTTAATTTGCTGATATTTAAAATACCAGTTGCATAGCTTCCAGCATCACAGCAACACACAAGCCATCACAGTGCAACAGACTTTCTAGTGGTGGGAGGAGGCACCTACACGAGTACATGCTGTTTTCCTTCTCTTGTTCAGTGGTGGTCTTGAGGTAAGAAAGAGCAGACTGCAGACCAGGACAGCTTGAGCACAGCAAATACAGATGTTCCTGCAGTGGTCTGGGTGAAGAAACGGTGGTGGTACTGTACATGGGAAAGGTGGGCAGTCTTGAGGTGAATTTAGTAGTCTGAGCAGCCAGGAATTGCTTGTGGATTAGAGGTATGGAGCAAGGGGAATGGAATATCAAAAGTGATTTCCAAGATTCGGGCTACAGTGAGAATATGGTCACCAGAGCCATTCTGTATAATTTGGAAAACCAAAGAGGAACAAGCTTGGGAAAGTGATCAAAAGATTTCTTCTGAACATGTTAGAGTTGACTATTTAGAGTTATCCCTGTGTGGAGAACAGTGAGTGCCCAGTATCCACATACAAATTTGAAGTCGTTTTCTGATATTTAAGAATTTGGAGATCAACAGCCTATATAATGGATTATATACAAAACAGCCTATATAGATCCATCCTGGTTCTGCCTACCCGGCCTCTCCCTGGGTGTGGGAACTGCCTAGTGTATTAGAAAGTCATTATACAGTCAATTAGATTTCTAATCAAAAGACTGTTATATTCACTATAGGAACTTTTTCAGCTGTATATTTTCTCAGGAGATTGCTTGCCATATTTATTAATACTAAGATTATTAGAATTACAAGATATATGTTTTAAGTTTAGAAATCCAGAATCTGAGCTTCTGATCTATCCCTGTCTGAATCCTGGGTTCAGTTCCTATCTATGCACATTGTAGTTTCTTGGTTGAATTCTTCCCTGTTCACAAGTTCCTCTGTAAATACCTGGCCTTGTGGAGGCTGGTTCTTGGTTCTGTTTGGTAAACATGTTATGAGACCATCATTTCTTTCTCATACCCTGATCCCATGACCAGCCTGCACAAGTGGTCTCCCAGCATCTCAGTGCACTAAGAAAGGTTACCCAGGGGCTTGGGTGTTTGCCAGGCACCTGAGTTAACATAGACAATTTCTCTGAGGCTTAGGCAGATAGTGAGCACCCTAGGACACCCTCAGTTGGGCACAGATCTGTGCATGCCTCCCGACGGGGCCTTGAACAATTTTCAGAGTCTCATTCCAGGAGCAGGTACAGGTGGGAACACAGGAACCTCGGTCCCGAGCATGTCCCAACAGCATCTCCAGTTTTCTTTGAATTAGGAGACTTCAGTCAATGTTATCTCCACTCCTAATTAATAATAATAATAATAATCACCATCACCTACCACCTAGGGCAACCCGGCAGGCTGTGGTAGTCTGTGCAGCCTGGAGGGAACTTGGAGGTTTTTCTGTAGGTTCCGCCAGTGATTAATGTGGTCCTGATGGAGAGGCGGGTGTGTGGAACCATAAGATCTGAATCCAGGTCAGAGGACGCCTAGCCTTCTCCAATCTCAGGGCCTCCCTGGTTTCCACATGGTGGTTTGCTTCTTGTCTTCACCATTCCCATCAAGGCAAGATATCAAGCGCCCAACTGCAATTTCCACTTCCAAATCCTTGACTGAGAATCCGAATATCCGCGATTTGGCCGATGGCCGCGAGAGGGCGCTCGAACTAGCCCGTTCTGTCCGCCGGACCTCGCCCTGTGTGAACTGCCTAGCTGAGCGCGGACCCACCTGGGCGCGGCTCTCAGGGCGAGTGCAGTTTTTCTTTCCCCGGGACCCACCAAGTCCGCAGTGAGGATCAAGCTCCCTCCTTATGGCCGTCTGCTGTCTCCAATAGCGAGCACAGATAGCGTGCGTTTCCCAGACTGGAAATCACGTTATTTTAAATTAATA
>NW_006408543.1:58588-60385 GCF_000296735.1 Chrysochloris asiatica | reverse complement strand
AGGATATCATGTTTGGTAAGATGGAGGGTCAGAGAAAAAGAGGAAGACCCCGAATGAGATGGATTGGCCAAGTGGCAGCATCAGTGGGCTCACGCATGGCAACAGAAGTGAGGTTGGCCCAGGATTGGGCAGTGTTTTATTCTGCTGTGCATGAGGTCGCTATGAGTCGGTACCGACTCGATGGCACCTAACAACAACAACAACAAGCTACGAGGGGTCCTTACGCTAATTGAAAATATTCTCAGTAAAAAACTGAAAATAGGAAGGTACCTAGTTTAATTTCACATATTTCCATCTTAAGGTGAAATAGGAATGTCTAGACTATCCCTTTTGGGTTGTGACGTGCCTCTTTCTCATAATAGTTGATACTTTCATCCAGCAATTCAAATCTTCTCCAGATTTTTTATTTTTTCAAATTAAGAATGTTTATTCTTAAGTCTTGTTAAAGTTTTTAATTTATGTAACATGTTTGCCACTTACTGACATTTAATTTTTTCTTTCTTTCTTGTAAAGCAAGATACCTCATGAATATTTTACCTTTCCTCATTGGTTTGTTAATAAAATTCTTTCTATCATTGTTTGAAGTCTTGTAAGCAAGGGGGTAAATGTACAGCCTAATTTTTTTCAGGAATTTTCCTTGGTGAGTTTTATTAACTGTCTCATTTGGGTTAAATTATCATTCCACTCACATAAATGGCCTAGAAATTGGCCGCCTATTGGCAACAGTATTTTCGGATTACATCCTAGCACATCTCTTCATATGATTGGTGGTGGTGGTGTACTGTGGAGTTGGTTCTGACTCTTAGTGGACCCAGCATAGGGTTTCCGAGGCTGTAAATACTTACGGGAGCAGAAAGCCTCATCTTTCTCCCGTGGAACGGTTGGTAGTTTCGAACTGCTGACCTTGAGGTTGGCAGCCTGACTTGTAACCACTATGCCACCAGATGATAATTTGATAAGTATTGTTAATTTGTATGGAATGCCTTGAATATATTTAACTTATGTCCCAAAGAGAGAAAAGGAGGAAATCCAAGCATTTTTAAAAATCCCCAAGCACTATCCCACTTTGTAAGTCCCTGCCAAGATCAGTTTAGTCTCTCTATTCCCATGTTGTTATTGTTGTATACTGTTGAGTCAGTTTTGACTCAGTGTCCACCCTGTATATGGTTTCTGAGAGTAGGTGGTGTGTTTGAACTGTTGAATTTGTGTCTGTTTACCTGTCTAGTGCTTATTCTATGCTATCTGACCAGGGTTCACAAAAATATCTCAATAACGTTCTGGAAGAAAAATACACAACCCAACTACACCCCCAACACATTCACATCACACTCCAAAAACACTCCATACACAACCCAAACATAAATCAACCAAACCACTAACACACCTCTATGACACCCCTAACACACACACACCCAATCATGCCCAGATCATAACTCTAATACACCCTAATCACACCTCAATAACACCCATCACACCCTAATCACACCTCAATAACACCCCACCACACCCTAATCACACCTCAACAACACCCATCACACCCTAATCACACCTCAACAACACCCCTCATCACACCCTAAATCACACCTCAATAATAAACCCCCCCCATCACACCCTAATCCCACCTCAATACGCCCATCACACCCTAAATCACACCTCAACAAACACCCTTCACACCCTAATCACACCTCAAGAAAACCTATCACACCCTAATCATACCTCAGTAACACCCCTTCACACCCTAAAATCACACTTCAGCAAAACACCCACCACACCCTAATCACACCTCAATAACACCCA
>NW_006408543.1:57026-57583 GCF_000296735.1 Chrysochloris asiatica | reverse complement strand
GGCTGAAAGGACTTAGCGCATACCTAGTTTAAATGGGGGCTGTTAATCATGCTGTAATAACACCCCATTCAGGTCTGATTTTCTGTCTTTTCGCACTGCTTTGATTGTGTGTATACATGTGTGCTTCAGGGGTTGTGTGAAACCACCAGCTCACTTTGGGAGAAAGATGAGGCATTCGGTTCCTTTAAAGATTGTTGTTGTTAAGTGCCAGCGAATCAGTTCCAACTCATGTTGACCCTGTATAGTGTTTCCAAGGAACGGCTGGTGCTTTTCCTACAGCGCCACACCAGAATAACAACCCTGGAAACCCTATGTTGTTGTTGTTAAGTGCGTTGTGTCCATTTCAACCCATAGTGACCCTGTATAGGGTTTCCTGGGAGCGGCTGGTGAGCTTGAACCACTGACCTTCTTGTTAAAACTGACTTTGCAGTGTAGCACATTAGCCCAGCTGTTCCGCGGGAGAAAGATGAGGTTTTCTGCTCTGGTAAAGCTGTACAGCCTCAGGAATCCTATGCAGGGTCGCTATGAGTCGGAACCAACTCCACAGCACCCCACCA
>NW_006408543.1:53988-56069 GCF_000296735.1 Chrysochloris asiatica | reverse complement strand
GAGGAAGTCAATTGGACTCTGGGCTCCACCTCCTCTTCTTTTCCTAGGTGGGTGGTCTCTCTGTGTAAGACCGTCTTTGCTTATATAAGTCTATTTTTTCATTTCCTTAAGTGTCTTGTTTTTCTAACTTCTTTTGTGCCGAATTGTACCATTCCCAGTTCTTTAGAAGGAGGGTACCACCGTTCCAGGGACAACATTCCAACCATGACAGATTTTTCTGCCCTGGAGATGATTCCTTTGGAAAATAATGTGGAGCAGTTTTTGTGTCCTGTATGAGTAGGTGTCAATGTTTTTTAAAAATTTTTTAGTCTTTTCGAGATACGGTCCTCAGTTCTTTATTCCCATGAGTGGCTGGTGGATTCCAGAAGCCCAACTTTAGTGTTTCATCCAAGCGCTTAACCAGTGCACCACCAGTTATTCATACACGTGGATCTTCTCCTGACCTTTCCCACCTGCTCACCCCCACACCTGTACGTTCTCCTTTCTCTTAGACTCCTCCCTCACCTCTTGTTGCCTAATTCCACCCAGACTGCCCTCACCTGGGCTGCTGGGCGGGGCTGAGAGCTCTGTTTCCGGTGGGCGCCAGCTAACCACGGGGAGCGCCTACAGTGAGCTTCGCAGGCACCGATCCAGAGACCCAGCGGTGTGGTGTGGAAGGCTGTTGGTGTTCTGCTGGTCCACGTGCTGTGCTTTCTGAAAGGTACCATAAGCCGCGACCCTGGTGGGGGTGTCCTCTCCCAAGCTGAACACGCTCGTCCTCACTGCGAAGCTGTGTGGAGCTTGCCTGGGAGGGCGGTGTCCCAGTCCCTGCAAACTGCTGGAATTGGAGCAACCTGAGGATTCTTCGAGCTACCACCCAATGCTACAACCCTCCCTGCTGTTCCCGCATCCCTTCGCGCGCCCCTCTGGGCTTCAATGTCTGTGCATCCCTTCCGAAGTATGGGAAGGGTCGGAGCAGCATCAGCAGCTTCACCGCGCCCTCGTGTGGCTCCAGGCCGGTAATGCGCACCGTGGCGCTCGAGGTTCGGGAACGTGGGTGGGCTTGGGTGGGCGACGCTGTTCTCTCAATAGGGTCTGGCACGGGGCACACCGGGCGGCACGGTAGGTTTGTACTACCCCCCGGGTCGGGGGGCCTGTAGATCTGGCTGTGGAAGGGTGCCAAAGACCCCCGCGGCCGTGAGTTGAGGTTACAACAGACAGAAAGATCACTCTGGCTGTACTTCTTCCAAACACAGATCTGTTTGGTCCTTTGGCACTCCATGGTACTTTCAATATTCTCCTCCAACACCACAAATCACATGCATCAATTCTTTAACTCTCACCTGCATGTGAGGTTATTGAAAATACCATAGGTTGGGTCAGGCACACCTTAGTTCCCAGACTGATAGCTTTGCTCTTCAACACTTTAAAAAGGTTTTGTGCAGTAGATTTGCCCAATGCAATACATCATTTTATTTCTTGACTGCTGTTTCCATGAGTGTTGATGGTTGATCCAAGCAAAATGAAGTCTTTAACTCCAAAGTTTTCTCCATTTATATGGATGTTGTTTATTGGTCCAGTGGTGAGGATGTTTGGTTTCTTTACATTGAGGTGCAACCCATACTGAAAGCTGTGGTTTTTGACGTTCATCAATAATCATTTCAAGTCCTCTTTCTTTTCAGCAAGCAAGGTTGTATCATCTGCATATTGCAGGTTGTTAACGAGTCTTCCTCCAATCCTGATGCCATGTTTTCCTTCATATAATTCATCTTCTTAGATTATTTGCTAAGTATACAGATTGAGTAAATATGGTACATACCTCTCCTAATTTTAAACCATTCGGTGTTCCTTTGTTCAGTTCGAACAACTGCCTCTTGGTCTATGTACAGGTTCCTCATGAGCACAATTAGGTGTTCCAGAATACTCAGACTTTGCAACGTTGTCCATAGCTTTTCATGATCCACACAATCAAAAGCCTTTGTATAGTCACTAGAGAACAGGTAAACATCTTTTTGATATTCTCTGCTTTCAACCAAGATCTATCTAACATCAGCAATGATACCCCTTGTTCCACATCTGCATTTTAATCTTGCTTGAACCTC
>NW_006408543.1:53218-53888 GCF_000296735.1 Chrysochloris asiatica | reverse complement strand
CCCTCACTTCCCCTTGTCATTGACGAAAGTGGTCACCAATCAAAGCATGCATTCCCATTGAGCCTTAGTCTTAGAAGGGGGTTTGCCTTGAGGGGCACTCGACCATTTGCCTTGATGTCTCCTTGGCAAGCCACTTGTTTGTTCTTGTAGTAATCAGTTTGCCTGCCTATATTGTTTTGTGTTTTTCCTGTCAGTCTTTCAGGATGTATCTTCCATTCTTCTGGCCACTCCGGGCTGGTCTGCTTGTCCTTTCAAGTGGACCTTTCCCCTCAGAAGATTCTGGATGATGTTCAGGATTCCATCTATGGTCTTGTGTAATGCAGAGGCTCTTCAGTAAGCCTCCTTCAGTGGGCACATTGTATCCCCCTTTTAGGTATTCCAATCAGTTATAGGCAGAAGACAGACTTACAAGCTTTCTATGGTAGTATTTCTGGCTCTTTCTTTCTTTCCTCCTCCAGTATCTATTTTATAGCGGTATGCCAGGGAAACCAAGATTCAGCAGACAGCCAAGTATCTTAACATTATTTCCCCCCTTTTCCGCATTCCAACCATGTTTCAATCTCTGTATCCCAGACCCCTGTTGTTCCAATGTTTTGCATACCTCATTATTTGCCTCTGTCTCACTTCAGTTTCACATTCATCCTGTCATGTTTCATTTCATTGCAGTGAT
>NW_006408543.1:52019-52981 GCF_000296735.1 Chrysochloris asiatica | reverse complement strand
GATGCTAATCATCCTGGTTCTGATCCAGCACCCTGGAAACTGTCCTTTGTTCCTCGATTCAGTATCTGCATCACCTTTTCCCAGAAATCTTAGATTTCCATATCAGGGCTCGGGGTCTGAGGTCAGGGGTCATGGGTCATGGGTGAGGGTGTTAGGGTGGTGGTATCAGGGCCAGGATTGCGTTTAGGGTTTAGGGGTGAGGGTTAGTGGTGAGGGATGAGGGCTGAAGGGTGGAGGGTCAGGGAGAAGGGCTCGGGGTGAAGGTGCTGGGGTCAAGAGTCAAGGTCCAGGGGTCAGGGTTTAGGGATCCAGGGTCAGGGTCCAGGCTAGGGCTAGGGCTAGGGTTAGGGCTAGAGCTAGGGCTAGGATTAGGGCTAAGGACTATGGGTTAGGGGTTAGGAGTTAGGGTTAGAGTTGGGGTTCGAGGATTCGGCAATTGAGGGGCTGAGTCACGGTTGGGGTCAGGATTTAGGGTTTAGGGCCGGGTTGGGGTTTGGGTTCAAGGGTCAGGGGTCAAGGGTCTGGGGTCAGGGGTCGAGATCAGGTCTAGGGTCTAGGGGTTAGTGTCTAGGGGTTAGGGATTAGGGGATAGGGGATAGTGGTTAGGGACTAGGGGTTAGGGTTGGGGTTCGGGTTTAGGGTTAAGGATTAGGGTTTGGGGTTAGGGTTAAGGGTTAGGGGTTAGGAGTTAGGGTTAGGATTAGGGTTTTAGGGTTTGGGTTCGGGTTTGGAGTTAGGCTTAGGGGTTAGCGCTTAGGGTTAGCGGTTAGGGGTTTAGGGTTTAGGTTTTAGAGTTAGGGGTAAGGTTATGGGTAGTGGTTAGGGTTAGGGGTAGGGGTAGAGTTAGGGTTAGGGGTAGAGTTAGGGGTAGGGTTAGGGGTAGGGTTAGGGTTAGGGGTAGAGTTAGGGTTTTTTTTTTTTTTTCACAGTTTGCAGCAGTTTACTCATGTCAATCTGTGGGT
>NW_006408543.1:50057-51919 GCF_000296735.1 Chrysochloris asiatica | reverse complement strand
TGTGTCCCCAGCCAGTCCATTTGTCCGTGCCATCATAGTCCCCCCACCATTTTGGGTCTGGGCAGTTTCCTGCCCCTGCCCCCCAAGGTATTCTAGTTAGTTATATGTTGGGTCCAGGCCCACATGTTTTCTGTTGTGATGCTTCTGGCTGCCCAGCCCCATCACGTGTCTATTTCACAGTGGTAGGCAAGGGAGAACAGGATTCAAAAGATGGCCAAGTATCCTAGCATTATTCCCCCTTTCAAGCCATGCCTCAATCCCTATATCCTGAAGTCCTGTTATTCCAGGGTTGTGCATACCTCGTCATTTAGCTCTGTCTCACCTAGCCCATGTGAACCTGCCTAACTGTTCTCCTTTTCCCCTCCCCCTTCTTGTGTATTGCCAACCTCCCCACCTCCCCACCTCCCCTCTCCCAGGCTCTCCTGTGTCTATTTCCTACCCTGTGCCCTTTCTTCCCCTCCCTCCCCACCTCTCTTCCCATACATACTGGTGATTAGCACTTTTATTTTTAGGTTTCCCGCCACCCCCCTTTTGGGTGGGTTCTTTTTCTTAGTCTTTTACAATAATGGTCTTATTGAGTTAGGTGCACCATATTCATTAAAGTAACATCTTGGTTTTTAAAAGATTTTGAAGCGGTCTTTTGCAGTAGATTTGTTTACTGTCTTGATAGCTGTTTTCACAGTTATTAATTGCTGATCAAAGTAGGAGGAAATTGTTGATAAAATTCAATTTCTTCACTGGTTATCATGATGTTGTGTATGGTCCCAGATATGAGAGTTGGTGTTTTCACATAAGTAAATATACACATTATGAACTGATGCTAAGCATTCTGTTTCTGATCTAGCACCCTGGAAACTGTCCTTTGTTTCCCACTTCAATATCTGCATCTCCTTTTTCCAGAAATCTTAGATTTCCATATCATTGTTGTTGTTAAGTGTTGTCAAGTGTATTCTGACCCATAGTTACCCTGTATATGGTTTCTGATGCTTAGATTTCCATATCATTGTTGTTGTTAAGTGTTGTCAAGTGCATTCTGACCCATAGTTACCATGTATATGGTTTCTGATGCTTAAACTCTTTGTGGGAACAAAAAACATCATCCTTTTCCCATGTAGCAGCTGAAAGACTTCAACCATGTGGTTTGCAGTTCAGTGCTAAATAGAAGTCCTCATGCGTTTAAAAAAATAGTGTAAATATTTCTCCACTCATACTATTACCTAAAATTAGTCTAAGTAGCCTTAAGAATTCTGTACAGCTATTTTAATCTGTGTTGTTTGTTATTAAGTATCATTGAACCATTTCCAACTCATAGCTGTAGTCAAAGAAAATATAACCATTCCCTGGATTGGTTCATGTTTGTTTGTTCATTCTCCTGTGTGATTATGAGATACTATATCATTGCTTTTGTACTGAATACTAAATGTTTTATATGAAACTGATTTCTATTATGAAATAGCTTAGAAGCTTTTAGATTAAAAAAAAATCAAAATATGTACTCGGAAGTGACTCTGTTACCATTGAATTGGATGAATTTTTTGTCATTGTGTTTTGATCTTGCCTGTTATTTTATTGGAGCCTGCACATTATTTCCTGGAGACCATATCCTTACTTCTGCACACTTTGGCCTTCTTCTCATCCCTTCCACCTGTTTACTCCCCATACCTAGTCATCCTTCTAACCACCTCTCACCTGGACATACTTTTTTTTCTCTCCCATATCTTCACTCACCATACTTATTCAACCTGTATGCTGAGCAAATAATCTGAGAATCTGGGTTCTATGAAGAAAAACGTGGCATCAGGATTGGAGGAAGACTCATTAACAACCTGCGATATGCAGATGATACAACCTTGCATGCTGAA
>NW_006408543.1:48657-49957 GCF_000296735.1 Chrysochloris asiatica | reverse complement strand
TCATTAGCATCATCTGTGCAGGAAATGGTGCATGTGGAAGGGGTGAGCAAACTCTAGCCTCAATTTTGAGTTCATTAAAACTTTGTAAGAATTCCAACAGTCTGTACAGCAGAGCTTCAAACAGAGTGAACATATTAAGGTAAGCAGACAAGTCTTTAGAACCCAAGGTCCATTTCTTGCTATGTGTTGACGTCTCTGTCTCCAATGGGCAGTTGTGGAGCTGTTCTTCTTCGGTACAACTTGATCTCGAGCTGACAGCCCGGTGGGGTAGAGAGGGCACATGAGGGTGGGTTTAGGGTTAGAGTTTAGGTTTGGGGTTAGGGGTTAGGGTAGGGGTAGGGCTAGGGCTTAGTGTTTAGAGTTTAGGGTTTGGGTTAAGGTCTAAGGGTTAGGGTTAGGATCAGGGTCAGTGTTTAGCGTTAGGCTCAGGGTTAGGGTTAGGGTTAGGGTCACATTCTGCAAGCCAGTTTCCTGGCTACCAGCACACAACCTTTTGTTTCATGAGTCTAGAGTCCTAAGTTGTTCAATCTCTCCATGCCATCACCTCTGCCTCCATTTCTGGTGTCCCTGCTTCTCTAGTTAGGGTCCCATTTTCAACTCATACTGTTTGATCCTTTTTTTTTTTTTTTTTTTAATGCTTTATTGTGAATTATGTGATAGTTCACATGGGAGGACATCAGCTTCATATTGATCCTGTCGCACATTGTTTCCTTGCCATGGTCACAATCCCCTCCATGCATCATCGACCAACCAAAGGGAACACCCCACAAGCCTGACCCCTGTCGTCTGCACACCACCTCTCTCCCTCTCCAGGTCCAAAGTCCCCAGCTGCTCCATCTCCCCACGTCATCATCTCTGCCTCCATCCCTGGCATCACTGCTTCTCTGGGTAGGGTTCTGTTCTCTGTTCTTCTCCTTCGATGGTCCCAGTGACCTCCGTTCCTAGACTGTAAGGGTAATTACTCCCCTCCCTTTGCCCCCAAATGTCCACCTTTATATTTCCAGCCCTTACAATCAGTCCTGATAACAATTATTTGCTATTGTATTACAAGGGACCTACCTGCATCTCCTTTTAGCAGCCCTGTCTAGGCAGAATGGATACCACTCAGTGGGGATTCCACCTTGCTCCACGCCCTCTGAATCTAGGTTCCCCCCCCACCCCTTTTTTAAAAAATTTATTTAATTTAAGGTTTTTATTGTGGATTGAGTGTAAGTTTACAGGTGATATCATCAGTTTCACATTCAACAAATCATATACCTTGTTTCATTACATTGATTATAATCCCCTCCATGTACCATCA
>NW_006408543.1:41369-48557 GCF_000296735.1 Chrysochloris asiatica | reverse complement strand
GAGAAAAAGAGGAAGACCCCCAACAAGATGGATTGGCCAAGTGGCAGCATGGATGGACTCAAATGTGGCAACAATAGTGAGGTTGGCCCAGGATTGGACATTGTTTCATTCGCTATGAGTCAGTGCCGACTTGATAGCACCTTAAAACAACAACAAATGTCTTCACTCATCACTCAGGATCCTTCTCTTGCCATCTTAATTCCTCCCCCAGCCCTCATTGCCCTAAGTATCTCAGTAATGCTGATGTTCATCGTGATGGCTAAGTGATCTGACTATGGTACCCAGAAACCAGGGGACATTCTGAGGGTCACTGGTGTCAGTTGTGGAAACTGACCAGGTTGTGCTGTGTGGCTAGGAAGTAAATCTTCATGCTGATTTAGGTGCTTTGCTTCTTGGAAGGTAGGAGACAAGGGTACTTTGGTTGGATGAGCTGCTCCCAGGCTGACTGTGTCCAGCTGGTGAAGGTGTGTTAGGTAGGCATAGGAAGGAGGAGCACCATGACCTCTGTGATCTAGTGGGATGACAGCTCCAGGACTTTCCCTGCATGTCGCCATGTGTGAAGCTATGTCTTTGAGAT
Source organism: Chrysochloris asiatica (assembly GCF_000296735.1). NCBI lineage: Eukaryota > Metazoa > Chordata > Mammalia > Afrosoricida > Chrysochloridae > Chrysochloris > Chrysochloris asiatica. The sequence goes on along the minus strand of NW_006408543.1, from coordinate 47,980 downwards.
TTCAAATACCAGCAGGGCCACAGATCTTGCACATGTATCAGGAAGTCTTGCAGAGTAATACAGAATTATAAGAAGGATGTGGTTCAGTGCTGTAGACTTGGTGTTCAGGATCTATGGTTTAATGTTTTTTGGGTTTTAGGATCAAGGGTCAAGGGTTAGGGGTTAAGGGTTGGATGTTAGGGGTTGGGGGTTAATGGGGGCTAGGGGTTGGGGATTAGGGCTAAGTATTTAAGGCTTAGGGTATAGCGGTCAGGGTCAAAGGTTGGGGTCAGGGTTTCAAGAGTCAAATGTTGGAGGTCAGGGTCAAGGGTTTGTGTCAAGGGACCATGGGTCAAAGGTCAGAAGTAAAGGGCCAGAATTCAAAGGTCAGATGTTAAGGGGCCAATGGCAAAATGTGGGGTCAATGGTCAATGACTAAAGGCTGAGGTAAGAGTTTGTCCACATGGTATCAGGGTCCAAGGTCAAAGGGCAAAGGTTATAGAGCCAAGTATGAGAGGTTGGGGCCAGGGTTGAAAGTTAGGTTTCAAGGTCAAAGGTCAAGAGCCAAAGGAAAAGTTCAAGGTTTTGGGTGTCAGGGGTTAAGGATCCAAGATTAGGGGTCAGAGCTCAACAGTTAAGGGTCAGGGGTCAATGGTTAAGTGTTGAGTTTTAGGGGTTAGGGTTACAGTTAATGGTTTAAAATTTAGGGTTTATAGGTAAGGGCTGGTGGGCAGTGTCAGGAGTCTAGTGTGAAGTGTCATGGGTAAAGGGTTATGGATCCATGGTTAAATGTCGGTCTGGGGTTAAAGATTGAATGCAAAATGTCAAGATTCAGAGGTCGGGATCAAAGGTCAAATGATACAGGTCAGGGGTGATGGGTCGAAGTTTGAAGATCTGGGGTCAAAGGTAAAAGGATGAAGTCAGTGTTCAAAGTTCGGGGGTCAGTTGGCAAAAGGCTAGGTGTCGGGACGAAGTGACAAAGTCTAGGGTCAAAAGTAGATGATCAGAGGTAAAAGGTTATGGTGCCAGTGGCAAAGGGACAAAGGTCAGAAGCCAATGGTCAGAGGTTAGGGATCATGGTTTGAATGTGAAATTTGGGCATCAAAGGACAGGGCTGAGATGTCGAAAGGTCAAAGATCGAGGGTCAATGCTTGGTGATCAGTGGTCAAGGGTCAAAGTTAGAAAACGGGTCGAGTTTCAAAAGTTAAAGGTGTGTTCTAAATCATTTAGGATCTTGTAGGTTATCTTGTAATGAGCTCTGGTAGCATGGTGGTTAAGAGTCAGGCTGTTAATCTCAAGGAAAGCTATCGGAACATTTTAGGTAGGAAGATAAGACGCAAAGGTCCTTCTGGCTGCAGTGTCAGAATTTTGATTAAGGAGAGTGAAAATAGTTTGATGATTGCTGCTGTAGTCCAGGTGGGAGATGAGGGCACTAACAAGGCAGAGAGAGAAGAGGTGGATTTGCATAACGTCCTCCAGGTTCATCCATGTTATGGGGTGTTTTGCAGATTGATTGCTATTCTTCAAAGGTGTGTGGTATCCCATTGTGTGTCTGTACCACAGTTTATCCATTCTTCCATTGATGGACACTTAGTCTGTCTCTATCTTTTTGCTATTGTGAATATTGCTGTAATAAACACTGGTATGTGTGTATCTACTTATGTCCTGGATCATACTTCTTGTGGATATATACCAAGTAGAGGAATTGCTGGATCATAAGATATAACATTTCTAACTTTCTGAGGAAGTTCCATACTGTTTTCTAGAGTGGTTGGACCATTATGCATTCCTACCAGCAATGTAAGAGGGTCCTAGGCTCTCCACACCCTCACCAGCAATTGTTGTTTTCTGTCTTTTTTTAAAAAAACCTCCCTGTTAATGTTGATGTGAGATGATATCTCATTGTTGTCTTGATTTGCATCTTCCTAAGTGTAGTGGTTAAGGAGCTCTGGTAGTGTAGTGGCTACGAATCAGGCTGCTAACCTCAAGGTCGGAAATTTGAAACTACGAGCCGTTTCCCAGGAGAAAGATAAGGCTTTCTGCTCCCATAAATATTTACAGCCTCAGAAACCCTGTACAGGGTCACTACGAGTCAGAACCGACTCCACAGCACATAACAACAACAACAACAACAAATGGCTAATGATCAAGAACATTTCTTTCTATGCTTGCTGGATGCCTGGATGTTTTCCTTGGTGAAGGGTTGGTGTATATTTTGGAGAAAGAGTCTACAGGACCTTATGGTGAATGGGTTTGTGATCTGAAGGAAAGGTAAGAATTTAAAAAAACTTCTAGACTTTGCCTTGAACAATATGCCATTTAGCTGCAAGTGAAGACTAGAGATGTATAGAGCACAGCACTTACTGGTGTTGACCCAGGTGGGATGAGGAGGCAGGAGAGCCATTGCCTTACTGGTGTTTATCAGGGTGGGAGTGAGGAGACAGGAGAGCCATTGTCTTACTGGTGTTTATCAGGGTGGGAGTGAGGAGACAGGAGAGCCATTGTCTTACTGGTGTTTACCAGGTGGGATGAGGAGACAGGAGAGCCATTGCCTTACTGGTGTTTATCAGGAGGGGTGAGGAGACAGGAGAGCCATTGCCTTACTGGTGTTTATCAGGGGGGATGAGGAGACAGGAGAGTCATTACCTTGGCAGGAATCTGAAGCCAGTAAATGGACAGTGGTAGTGGGTGCCCAACATGATGAATATGTAAAAATATTGAAATGGAAAGTCTTTTGTTATATGTATGTTTGTCACAATTAATTTTTTTTTAAGCAAACACTAGGAGAGGAAACGTGAGAATCAATTTAGACACACAGAGTTTAAGACACATATTAGAATGTAAGTTGTATCTCAATAAAGCCGTTGTAAAAAGATGCCCATTAGACTTCCAAATGGAAATGTTGAGACAATTGAATTCAAGCACACTTATTGAACTCCCAGTGCATGTTGTACTAGATACTGAGAGCCCAAAATGACCAAAACAGTAAATCTATTTTCAGCAGCTTCATAGCATACTGAGATTCAGAGACCTAAGTAAAGTTAACTTGAAAAGTGAATTTGTTGGATTCATAGATTTAACATCTGTGCCATTAGCTCTTGGTGATCACATGAGTAATTTCTTTTAGAAAGATCAGCTCAAGACTGGTCCCTGGGAATTGGAGGTTAGCTCTATTCCAACAGTCCCACCTTTCTGACATGCCATACCACTTCATAGCTCTCCTCCCCTCCCGCAAGTCCCAAGGTTCTGCAACACACTGCAACACCTCACCAAAGTCAGTTGTCAAAAGATATTGCTCACACATTGTGGAGGCTGGCTCATCCCAATTCTGTAGTTCAGAGATCAGTCTGTAGGAATCTTGTTCACCCACATAGTCTCAGGAGCTGAGGAACCCAAATTGGCAGGTTAGATGCATGTCGATGCATGGGGTTGCAGGAGCAGGTGAGTCAGGTCAGGTGATGGGCTGAAAGTCCCATGAACTCGAGGTCAAATGTAACGATCAAGATCTGGATCAGGATCTAGAGCAGGATCTAGAGCGAACTTTTCCAAAAGTGTCATAAACTGGAGTCGAACCATGACCCCAAGGAAACTAAGGTGGTGGCTTAAGCCATACACTCTAGCAAGGTGGGAGTATGTATCATCCCTGCTGTTGTTGTTAAGTGCTGTAGAGTCCTTTCCAATTCACAGGGACCCTGTATAGGGTTTCTGAGGAGTGTCTGGTGGGTTTGAACCTTGCTATTTAAATTGACCTTGTGGTCCAGTGCTTATCCTATAGCACCACACCAAGATCCTTAATCCTTAGTTCTACTGTAATTGTCACTCCTTGTTGTTGTTGTTAGGTGCCATCGAGTCAGTACTGACTCATAGCGACCCTATGTACAACAGAACGAAACACTGCCCGATCCTGGGCCAACCTCACAATTGTCTTCACGCTTGAGTCCATCGCTGCTGCCGCTTAGTGCCGCCTTAATCTTCACTTCTTAGCAACTGATTTCAAAATGTGTCCATAGTCACAGGCATGTTGTTAAGTGCCATTGAGTTGGTTTCGATTCATAGGGAATCAGTGTAGGGTTTTGAGGAGTGGCTGCTGACCTTCTGGTCCATCCAGTGCAGTGTCTACAGGGCCACACCAGGACTCCAGTCATAGGCACAGAGGGCAGGATTTACATCAATAAACAGAGTTATTTGGCCATAATAGTAATTAGCTGCCCAATAGTGAGCAACCCTGAAGGCCCCATGACTTGTAGAAATTTTCCATGGAGGTAGATGCTTTCATTAATGTTCCTATTGTGCGGATGAAGGGATTTGTTTGTCAAGAAGCTAGCATTAATTTGAATCACAGGGTTGTAGGTTGAGGGACAGAGTTGTGAGTTTTGCCAAAGAGTCAACTGCTTCACATTTAATGTGTTTCTTGATACTTTATCTTGTTTCAAGGATTCCTATCTAAAGTCACTGCAGATGTTTTGTGTTATTATTTAGAATCAAGAGAAGAAGCAAGAGTTAGAAATTACTTCCAGCAAGGAGTTCTGAGAAGATCTGTAGAGATGAGAGTTGAACAGGCCTGGGAGGATGGGCGGGACTTTCACAGGCAGAAGTGGACATGGAGCAATCCTGGCCGCGGTAAATGCCAAAACAAACCCACACCTGGAAGAGACGGGCTGATTTCAGGGGTTACTTGCTCCTCCCTAATTAAATTGAAATACAATTTAGGTACACAGCAAATAGGATTTTAAGGCACAACTATTGACCTTTAAGGGATCTTCACACATAATCAGTCCCTTGCAAAATATTAAAGAGACTGTTTCATTATTAGTATATGAGGGAAATTGTAGTGAAAGAATGGAGGCAGGTCTGGTCTAGTGAAGACAGTAGTGCCGAGGGAGCACAGCAGAGGGGCAGCCTGGCAGCTGGACGCCACGTGTCACAGCTCAATACCATGGAAAATCCAGAAACAGCTAAAATTGTTTGCTTGTTGTGGATGTCCCTAGCTTTGGGTTAATGCATTGAACTGCAAAGTTGGTTTGAACCACAAGGTTGGCAGTTCAAGCTCACCAGTCACTCCTTGGAAACCCTATACAGAGTTTGGAACCGATTCTATGGCACTTAACAAGAAGTCATCCACAGATGACTCAGCATGAGTGTTTTCCTATTTTGCAATTTATCAGTTTAACTTGAAAATGCAAATAATTCATCCAGACTGCAGTTGTCTTTTCTCGTCTAATAAATTCTCTCTTCCCCTTTGTTCCCTGACCACTTTGAGCCTGCTCACTGTGTCTTCTTCAGGTAAATAAGTTACATACAAATAATGAATGCCTCTAACTTTTTCTTTGGCAGCTAACATGTCCCCCAGGGTTGCAGCAAAATGTGTCCAATGCGCATGGGCTTTGATCATCAACAAGTCTGGTTTAAGGAGAAGGTAATATGGTGGCAGGCATAGCCTCAATCCTCCAGATATTCTAGATGGTGGTGGTGGTCTGCCATAGAGTCAGTTCATAGAAACCCTGCATAGAGTTTCCGAGGCTGTAAATCTTTACGGAAGCAGAACGCCTCACCTTTTCCCCGTGGAACTGCTGGTAGTTTCGAACTGCTGACCATGAGGTTAGCAGCCAGCTTGTAACCACTACACTACCAGAACTCCTTAGATATTCTAGTTGGTGTTAGGTGCCATCCAGTCAGTACTGACTCATAACGACCCTGTGTACAACAGAATGAAACAATGCCCAGTCCTGGGCCAACCTCACAATTGTTGCCACACTTGAGCCATTGATGCTGCTACTTTGCTAATCCATCTCTCTGGGGGTCTTCCTCTTCTTCTCTGACCCTCCACCTTACCAAACATGATATCCTTCTCCAGCAACTGGTCACTCTTGACAATATATCTGAAGCATGAGAGATGAGCTTTGGCCATCCTGACCTCCAAGGAGCACTCTTGCCCAAATAAGGTTGGTCCTAGGAGCTCTGGTAGCGTAGTGGTTATGAATCGGGCTGCTAACCTCAGGGTCAGCCGTTCGAAACTACCAGCTGTTCTGTGGGAGAAAGAGGAGGCTTTTTACTCCCATAAAGATTTACAGCCTCAGAAACCCTGTACAGGGTCGCTATGAGTTGGAACCAACTCCATGGCACATAATAACAATAACAACAACATTTTCCTTAAAAAAAAAAAGTAACATTTGCTCTACTATTTTACTTAAATTCTCTCTTCATTTGTTTAAAGAGTAAGAAAACCCTGATTTAATTTATGTGTTAAAATGATCACTCTGCAGTTCAGAGACCGGGCAGGAGCGGGGCAGGAGAATGGTGATGGAGAACCAGAGTAGTATCTGCCTCTGTGGTCCATGGAGAGGGTGGAGTCGTCTAGTGGAGCCGTGGATGGGAGAGCAGTGGGCAGGGCTGGTATGTACAAGTGGTTTTCAAAAAGTTTGGAAAATAGAATTAAAAGCGAATGGAATTTTCCTGGGAACTTTGTGAATACCCCTCCTATTTTGGGGTAGAGTAACTGGGAGTTCCTGATGGATGGATATGGAAAGTGAAGGAAAGGGAAAAATGAGATATCCTGGAGCTGAGGGAGGCTGAGAGCCGTGTGGGGAGCACTCTGAGAGGAGACAAGATGTTCAGTGGATTAGAACTCACAA
>NW_006408543.1:37692-40639 GCF_000296735.1 Chrysochloris asiatica | reverse complement strand
CAGGCAGCATGGCTATGAGTTGGAACCGACTCGATTGCACATAACAATAGCAGTGATAAGTTGTGCGTTATAAGAACTCAAGAAAGATGTCTTACTTGTCTTACACCCAAATAAATTTCTAATAGTTTTTTTTTTTTTGTCTTTTTAAAAAAGTAACTTTTTTACTAAGGAATAATATGGTGTGGCGCTGTGGGTTAATGCGCCAGACTGCAAAGCCGTTTGAACTGCAAGGTCAGTGGTTCAAGCCCACCAGCTGCTCCTCGGAAACCCGACGCAGGGTCGCTATGGTTTGGAATCGACTCAATGGCACGTAACAACAACACCCATAGGCCATAAAACATACAGATGATAATCTTTCCATATGTATGGATTGAGGTAACTATGAAAATAAATGCCTGGCCAACAAAGTGCTCAGTACTAGCTAGTCTCACCTGCCAATCTGATAGGTTAAAAAACTGTCTTGATCCATTTGCATTTCTTTGATAAGTGGGATTCAACTTTTTTTCTTTCTTAATTCTGTAAATTATGGAATTCTGATAGCATAGTGATTACAAGTTGGGCTGCTAACCTCAAGGTCAGCAGTTTGAAACTACCAGCTGTTCTGTGGAAATAAAATGAGGCTTTCTGCTCCCGTAAAGATTCACAGCCTCGGAAACCCTATGCCGGGTCACTATGAGTCGGAACCGACTCCACAGCACATCACCACTCCTCAGTCTGTGAATTCCTTTTTTATGTCCTATGGTCCTTTTTTTTTTTTTTTTTTTTTAATTTTTGGAGTCCTGATGTGGCACTGCAGCATGAACACTGGACTGCTAACTGAAAGGTCAGTGGTTCAAATCCACCAACCGCTCCTTAGAAACAGGGTCTCTGATTCGGGACTGATCAACTACACTTAATGGTGTGGGTCTTTATGATAAGCACTGTACTGCTAACTGACAGGTCGGTAGTTCAGACCCACCAGCCACTCCTCAGAGACTCTATACAGGTCGCTGTGAGTCGGAGCGACTCGACAGTGCTTAATAACATCTTCCTTGTCTACTAGTCTGAAAGAGCTCTTTATGTATTATCCTTTCTCATACATAGCTCTAAATATTTTTCCAGCTTGTCTCGACTTTTAAATTTCTTTGCCACCCACTGGTTTTGATTGTTTATATAGCTAAATTCTCTGTTCTTTTTCTTTATGATTTCAGACTTTGATGTTATGCATTTAAAAGCCTTTCCAAAACTCCATGATAAAATCTTGACTCATACTTTGCTATAAATCTTTATTCTATATATAATTTATCTTGGCACATGGTATGAGGCTAAAATCTCACCTCATCCGAGAGAGCCAGGCCTGGCATTGCCTGCTGAATAATGCAGCCATCTTTCACACTTGAAAGGCCATCTTTGTTGTTGTTGTTATGTGCCGTGGAGTCGGTTCCGACTCATACCGACCCTGTACAGGGTTTCCAAGACTGTAAATCTTTACGGGAGCAGAAACCCTCATCTTTCTTCCACAGAACAGCTGGTAGTTTCAAACTGCTGACTGTGAGATTAGCAGCCCAATTCGGAACCACTACACTACCGGAGCTCCTTGAAAGGCCATCTTTACCATATATTAAAAAATTTTATTTCTCTTTATTCTCCTGTGTCACAAGAATGTCCAAAGAGGACCTGAATTTAGTTGACCTGACCCCACCTTTTATCTATAAAGAGCTCTGGTAGCGTAGTGGATGACAAGCTGAGCTGCTAACCGCAAGGTCAGCAGTTCAAATCTACCAGCCACTTCGTGGGAAAAACATGAGACTTTCTGTTCCCGTAAAGATTTACAGCCTCGGGAACCCTATACAGGGTCACTATGATTCAGAACCAACTCCACAGCACATCACCACCACCCACCACCACTCTTTGTCTCTAAAGGAAGTCGGGTTAGTTGGACTATATGAGCTAGTCATGACAGGAGAGAACATCAAATGTTTTTACACATTAGTATTTGTCTAGATGGACTATTTTCTGTCATTGATCACTCAGTTTATTTCTACATGGATATTTCAGGATTCATTGTAAAGTTACACTTTTATATCCTCTGATCAGAACAGTCTACTCTAGCTGGAAATGCCCTGTACACTCATTCACTTTGATATTAGTATCATTTGGTGCCTACTTCGTGCCTCTAGGACTTCTGGTGTGTCACTGTAAGATAAGTGGAGGACTCCAAGGTCGGCTTGAACCACAAGGTCTGCAGTTCAAACTTACTAGTCGCTCCCTGAAATCCCATACCGGGTCACTATGAGTCAGAACCAACTGGAAGGCACTTAATAAGCTTGCACCTCTATGGAGTCCTGGTGTGGCACTGTAGGATAAGCACTGGACTGCAAGGTTGGTTTGAACTGCAAGGTCAGCTCCTCAGAAACCCTATTCCAGGTCACTATGAGTAGGAACTGACTCAATGGCACTTAACAACACATGCCTCTGGTCTTTGGTAGGAAGCTGGCAAACCCACTTTTAGGGCATGCTACCATCTGATGGGGTCTGGGTAACTGTGTGGTCTCACAAAGCTAGTCTTACCCCACCAACTCCAATACCTAAGACCCTCCAGGACACAGATATCCCACGAATAGTATCATGCAGTCCATGGGTGCTATCGGATAGGCAATGGACTGCAAACCGTAAGGTTGATGGTTCAAACCCATCAGCCTCTCCTTGGAAACCCTATGCAGGGTTGCTATGAGTCAGAACTGATTTGCTAGTGCTAAACAATAGAAGATTCCAGATAGAGTGGAAAGCAATATAGAACAAACCTCAAAATTGTACAAAAAAGACTGGGTTTACTGGTCAGAAAGAGACAAGAGGAACTTAAGACTGTGACCCTCAGTCACCCTTCAGGTCTGGAACAGAACTCACCTGCGTGACCCAATTCCAACCACATGTACACAGGGGAACAACAACACTAGTGAGGTGTGCT
>NW_006408543.1:36018-37481 GCF_000296735.1 Chrysochloris asiatica | reverse complement strand
GGGAAGGGAGGTGGAATGGAAACAGGAAGCACAGGGAAGAGGGAGAATCACTGTTGGTACATGGAGGGGACTGTAATCAATGAGATGAAACAAAGGGTGCCATTTGTTGCATGATGCAAAACTGATAATGTACTCTGTAAACTTTCACTCAATTCACAATAAAAAGTTACTGAGCCTATCTAGGACATGACAAAATTCTTTGACATTATAATAGCCTAAAATATATTCGGCTGGTTTAGCCAATGGAATCATTTTTAAAACAGAACAGATAGCATATATGAAATTCGTTCCATGTTGAAGATGCCAACAAATTCACTTATCGCCATGCACACAGTTAAATTTTCTCAGTGTTAAATCTCTTCGGCATGAGAGCAATGACCAGTTGTAACCGTGTATACAGGCATCCCTCATTTTACTGCGCTCTGCAGATGCTACAACTTTTACAAAACGAATGTCGGTGGCAACCCTGTGTCCAGCAAGTCCACTAGTGTCCTTAAGCATGTGCTCGCTTCTCATCTCTGTGTCATGTTTTGGTAATTCCACCATGGCATTGCACACTTCAAAGACTATAATATAATGTAAACATAGCTCTTCTATGCACTGAGCAACCAAAACCTCTGTGTGACCCGCTTGACTGAATCCCTCATGGTGGTCGCTTTATTGTGCTGGTCTGGAAGCTAACCTGCAATTTCTCCAAGGTGTGTCTGGTTGTTTCTCTGACACAAAACACACACCATACTAGGTGAAGCCACACAGGCATCCAGAACACAAAACGACAGTGAGCCATAGGCTTTCCACAGCATTAGCCGGAGCCCGCTGTCTGTTTTCTTATAGGCCATTTATTTCACTGTTTCTGCTTCTTACTTACAGGACTGGCCAATACTTCTATCTTGCCCTTTCCACCTTCAGAATTAGGCAATGTAATGTTCTCCATGGTAACTTCACAAGGAGCACTGACCTTTTCATCCTCAGATTCTGGGCTGTCCTCAGAGCTGTCCTCTGCTATTGAGTTGGACTGATCCATCTTGAACAAGGCCACTTTTCCAAGAGTCTCAACATTTTCAATATCAAACCGACCAGGTTGTGCACCTGCATTTCTTGTCTGAGCTTCATTGGCCCAGGCCATCTGTGGGAGAAAGCTCTGCGCTTGGTCCAACAAGGGACACCTACCTCTCTATCCGAACTGTCTGAAGAATAGAATTCTTGCTGGAATTAAGCTTGAAGATGATGAGCAACCTGTCCCCTATTCCTCCGAAGCCGCTGCTCCCCGCCGTCAGTGGCTCCATGGACACCAACACACCCGAGCAGCCTGGGGTGGACCAAGAGCAGGTCAGGCTGGGTGGGTGTTCGCCACACAACTCCATGCTTCCTGCTTTCTAACAGTTTTAAAAAAAAGTAATAATTCTTTATTTCTTTTTGATGAATTCAGTCTCACAACCACTAAGTGTAGCAATGATTGTTAG
>NW_006408543.1:34377-34973 GCF_000296735.1 Chrysochloris asiatica | reverse complement strand
AATAATGGCCTTATGAAATATTTGTCATTTTGTGACTGACTAATTTCACTCAGCATAATGTCCTCCAGGTTCATCCATGTTATGTGGTGGCTTACAGCTTCCTTGTTATTCTTTAAGGTAAAAACACCAAAGTGTGTTTATTCATTCTTCCATTGATGGGCACTTAGGCTGTCTCCATTTTTTTTTTTTGCGATTGTGAATAATGCTGCTTTGAACATTGGTATGCATGTTTCTACTCATGTATGGCTCATATTTCTTGTGGAAATATACCAAGTAGAGGAATTGCTGGATCATAAGGTATCTCTATTTCCAACTTTCTGAGGCGGCATCATACTGTTTTCCAGAGTGGTTGGACTATTTAGCATTCCCACCAGCAATGTAAGAGGGTCCCAGTCTCTCCACATCCTTGCCAGCATTTATTGTCCTCTGCTTTTTTGAACTTCACTGTTAATGTTGATGTGAGATGATATCTCATTGTCGTTTTGCTTTGCATCTTGGCTGAAAGCAGAGAACATCAGAACGATGTTTACCTGTGCTTTATTGACTATGCAAAGGCCTTAGATTGTGTGGCTCATGACAAGCTATGGACAACATTA
>NW_006408543.1:0-767 GCF_000296735.1 Chrysochloris asiatica | reverse complement strand
TGCACCCAACTCCCTAACCTGTATTCTGAAGTTCAGGGTGCCAGGGTTGTTATCTGTGTCTGTTTTATTACGTCTCTCATATCTCTGATATAGTGTGTCTGCCTAGTCAGCCATCTTGCCAGAAGTCCCCTTCTTTAAGTCTGTGATCATGTCTTTTATTACATTTTATTATTATCCCCATAGAGGCTACTCATGTCTGTTGTGGACTTATAATGAACAACTTTATGCCTTTTTGTTACCGTAAGTAATATCTTCATAAAGATAATATTTTGATTTTATTTTGTATGTTTCTTAAAATTCTTGTTAGCCTTTTAGAAAAGACCCTTTTGACTTTGTCAGGCTGTTTAGTTGTACCTGTCTCCTGGTGTGACACTGTAGGATAAGCATTGGACTGCTAAATGCATGATTGGCAGTTCAAACCTGTCAGCTGCTTTCAGAAGCCCCTATACAGGGTCACTGTGACTTAGAACTGATTCTACAGTACGTAACAACACATTTATATTTATTTCTACTCTTAAGTTTATCTTCATTTCTTCCTTTACATTATGGGTTCCCCCCCCCACCCCCCAGTCTTCTAACATCTTGAGGTAGATGCTGAGTTTATTTCTGGCCTTTCTTCTTACTCACTGAATCGGACTCATAGCTAGCAACCCTACAGGACACAGTAGAACTGCCTCACAGGGTTTCTATGCTTACAAAGTAAAAAACAAAACAAAACAAAAAAACCCCACAAAACTTTTTAATGTGAATTGAGTGAAGGATTACAG
>NW_006408542.1:28587504-28590672 GCF_000296735.1 Chrysochloris asiatica | reverse complement strand
GAGCTGATCCTGCAGGGCCATACCAAGAAAATAATGTATTCTTCATCAAAATTTGACATTTATATACATGAAATGATGGATCAAGAAAATGACTCAAATTATTAAAGTAATAGATACCACAGAAAATGTTGACATAGTTATGATATGATGCTATAAAGAACTCAAATGGATTTTATTTCCAAAGGGTTTTCAATGATTCTCTCAGAGATGAAACATAAGAAAACCTTTTTCAACTTCTATTAAAATTAAATTTCATCCTTATTGCCTCTGCAATTTTTTTTATTAAAATAACATTCTATCTCAAGTAACTTAGTAAAAATGGCATAAAAATTTCAATATTTTCTTGTTAATTTTTAAAAAGAAATAAACCATGCTGCTTTTCTGATATTAATGATATATCTACTTTAGAGAAAATAAATCATGAACTATCTAAGGAGCAGCAAGATAAATATTTACTGAAACACTTTACCCATAGGCAAAATTATAAATATTTCATCTATTATCCTTCAATTTTTCATGTATGTGCATGGATATACATACTCAGCATTTACTTAATTTAAAAATATAACTCAAATAGCTTTATGTATGGTCACTATGGAGTAGCTAGTATTGACCAAACTCTACTGCAAATAATTTTTAGGGAAGCTAAAATAATTCTTTAAGTATTATTGTAACTGGATTTGTGTTTTTAAACAACCCAAGAAAAAAGAAGAAAAGGAAAGAATAATCCACCCTCAAGGAACTTCAGATTAATCTTTGCTAACATTTAAGGAAGGAATACTACTACTATTATTATGCAAACCCTTCTAAAAATAAGAGATTACTTTTCAGTTCATTTTATGGAGTTGGTACAACTCTGATACCAAAACTTCACAAAAAAATTACATGAAAATCATAAATCAGCATCTATCATGAACATTCTCATATAGTTTAAGATCAATATAATGAAACCATTAACACTTGAAGTTTTTTCTAAGACTAGAAAGCTGGTTTAACACTTAACAATCAGTAAGCAAAAAATTGATGATCATATTAATAGACCATAAAGTACATTGATAAGCTTCAATAGTCATTTATTCAAAATAATGTTATAAAGATATAACATTGGTTGGTACCGTAACTGAGAATAGGATGGGAGAATAGAAACTGAGAAAAGAGAAATACCCATATTCTGAATTATTGACAAAAAAAAAAAAAATTACAAATAACACCATTTGTAACTATTTTCTCTTTGAGAAAATAAAGAAGATGCAGCTATCATGATTCCACATTTTTCTGGAGATGTGAGACAGTTAACTAAAGAAAGAAAAACAAATCAATAGTTATAAAAGGTAAAAAAAAGTAATGTCATTCTTTTCAGAGTAATATAATTTATATTAAAACTTCAAAAAAATAAACAATTAGAATTAATAGGTAATCTTGTCAAATTTAATGCTTTCAAAGTCGATATACATAGTGATGCTGTGCACAACAGAATGAAACAGTGCTCTGCCATGGTGTTGTTATGATTGTGGTCATGTTTGATCCCATTATTCCAACCACTGCAGTTATCCATGGGATATGTTACTTGTTTTCACTGACCTTCTTCACTAAGTATGATGTCCTTTTTCTGGTGCCTCCTGATAGCATATCCAAAGGCTGTGAAATAAAGTCTTGCCATTCTCACTGCTAAGGAAAATCCTGACTGTACTTCCAAGATGGATTTGTTTTGTTCTGATCCTCCATGGTACTTTCCGTACTTTTCGACAATACCATAATTCAAATCCCCCAGTTTCCTCTGGTTTTCCGTATTCATTGCATAGCTATAACATGACTATGAGGCAATTGAAAATACCATGATTTGGGTCAGGCACTGCTCAATTCTCAAAGTGATATCTTTGCTCCTAATTTAAAGAGGTCATGTGCAGATTTGTGCTGTGCAATAAATGTATCATCTGATTTCTGACTGTATCTTCTATGAGCCGATTGTGGATGAAAGTCAGTTGAAATCCTTGACAACTTCAATATTTTATCCATTTATTATGATATTTATGGGTCCAATTGTGAGGATTTTTTCCCCTTTACATCAAATTGTAATCCATAATGAAGACTGTGCTCTTTGATAGTCCTCATTAAGTATTTCAAATCCTCGTCACTTTTCAGCAAGAAAGGTTGTATCATTTGCATATTGTAGATTGTTGATGAGACTACCTCCAAATCTGATGTGCCATGTTTCCCTCTGCATAGTCCAGATTCTCTGATTATTTGTTCTGCATACAGATTGAATGCATATGGTGAAAGAATACAACCTTGGTTCAGGTTTTCTTATTTTAAACCATGTATCTCCTTGTTCCATTTAGACTATTATTTCTTGGTCTATGTTCAGGTTTCTCATCAACACAATTAAGTGTTCTGCAATTCCCGTTTTCCAATATTACTCATAGTTTGTTATAATCTACACAGTCAAATGCCTTTGAATAGTCATTGAATGTAATTAAACATCTTTCTTATATTCTCTATTCTCTGCATTAAGCTAAGAGTCCTCTGATGTCACCATTGAGATCCTTCATTCCATGTCATCTTCTCAATTTAGCCTGAATTCCTGGCAGCTGCCTGTTGATGTACTGCTGCAATCAATTTTTTAAAATTTATTTTCAGAAAAATGTGCTACCATATGATACTGATATTGTTGAAATTTTTCTACATTTTATATGATTACTTTTCTTTGGAATGGGCACAAACATGGATCTCATACAGTTGATTGGCCAAGGAGATGTTCCCCCAGTTTTTGTGGATAGACTAATTGGTATCTCCAGAGCTTCATCAATTTATTGGTTATCTATTTCAATTGATATTTAATTAATTTCAGCATCCTTGCTTTTCACTAATGCCTTCTTCCTTAAGTACCATCGGTTCTTGATCATATGCTATCTCCCAAAATGGTTGAAAGCTGACTGATATTTTTTTTTCTTTTTTTTCATCTAGTCTTTCCCAAAGCATGGCATTTTCAATAGCATTGCATGCATGTGAAAGTAAGACAATTAATAAGAAAGACTATAGAAAGTTGATGTATTTGAACTGTGTTGCTGGTAAAGAACAGTGAAGGTACCATGGATGTAGAAGAACAAACATTATCTGTCTTGGAAGAAGTACAGCCAGAATCTTACTTAGAAGCAAGGATAGCAAGAC
>NW_006408542.1:28541220-28556114 GCF_000296735.1 Chrysochloris asiatica | reverse complement strand
TCACTAGTAATCATCAATACATCTTTATTGCATGTTTAATGAATTTCATACTGAAAGGATGGTAGAATTCTTCAATTTCTTCTTCATTGTCTTTAGTGGTTGGTGTGTAAATTTGAATAATAATGGTATTAACTGGTCTTCCTTGTTGTTATTTTTAAGTGCTGTTAAGTCAGTTCTGACCCAAGGTGACCCTGCATAGGGTTTCAAGGAGCAGCAGATGAATTTGAGTCACTGACCTTGCTGTTCAAACCAACCTTGCATTAACCCGTATTAACACCCAGACTCCCATCCAAGTACGGACATCCAAGTACACTTTTCCTTCCAAATACTAACCATCCCCAACACTGCTTAGGTCCTGAAATCAGATGCATTCAGGGTGGGGTCTTCCTTTTAAATATATGGATATTATCCTACCACAGAGAACATTGTACTTCAAGACAGATCTTGATATGTTCTTTTTGATGATGAATGCCATGCCATTCCTCTTCAATTTGTCATTCCCGGCATAGACAACCATGTGACTGTCAGATTCAGAATTGCCAGTACCAGCCCATTTCAGCTCACTGATGCCTAGGAAAATGATGTTTATGCATTCTATTTAATTTTGGACAGTTTCTAATTTTTTAGATTCATACTTCATAGATTTTATGTTCTGATTACTAATGTATGTTTACAGCTGTTTCTCTTCATTTTGAGTTGTGTCCCATCAGCAAATGAAGTTCCAAAGGGTTTACTCCATTCCCATCATGATGGTCAATTCTACTTTCAGGAGTCATCTTTTCTCTAGTCTCATTTTGAGTGCCTTCCAACCTGGGGTGCTCATCTTCTGGCACTATATCTGGTAATATTCTGGTTTTCTTCATCATGTTTCAATAGTCAGTATTCTGGTGCTGACAGTATTTCACTATTATGTATTAAGTATTCAGTGACTAAATATTTGGAAGTAGTCTGTTGCTACTTCTTCCTCATCTATATTCATCTGGAAGCTCAACTGAGATCTGTCCACCATGGGTGACCCTGCTGGTATTTAAAATACTCGTAGCCTAGCTTCCATGTAAGCCACCACAGTATGACTAAGAGACAGACAAGTGATGGTTAGGTGGCATAGCCCTGTACATATACAGTTACTGTGAGTCTAAATTCATCTTTAGGGCAATTGGCTTGATTTCAGTCTTGAATGTACACTCACACATACATCTGTACATATATCTTATTTTTATGCAAATAATGCACGTGCTCTGTGGTGTTTTTTTTTTGCCAATTGCATCATCTTACCAAAAGACATTTTTCACACTATGCCAAATTTTTCAGCTATTTAAAGCAACGTTTAAAAAATAAATTAAAAAAATAAGACATTGTGGGCTTATAAATATGATCTTTTGTGGGATGCAGTTGGCAAAAAAAAAAAAAAAAATTAGGTAGCGTACATTCTATGCATAACAATTTCAGTTGCCATTTAGTGTAATTAAAGTCGTGACTGCCCGTGTGCTTCAAAGCAGAACTGAACTCAACAACATAAGATTTTCAAGGATAGGACCCTTGGGAAGCAGATGGCCAGATCTTACTTCCAAGGTGCGTTTGAGTGGATTAAAACAAATAATCATTGGATTAAAAACATATCTGCATACAGAAATATGTATACACATGCATATCTGCACACATATACACACAAGGTGGCTTCAAAAGGTTATTGCAAAATGAATTAAGAGATAATGGAAAATTTCCATAAACTTAATGAAGTTCTTTTGTGTGTGTGTTTTAATATATACAGAGAAACCTGCGAGAGCTAGAATTTGATAGAACTTCAAAAAGTTAGTGGAAAAATGCCACTATCTTTTAATTCCATTTTTTCCATGAACATTTTCAAGCCTCCTCCTGTATATTTTTTCAGAACTATCATGAGTCTTAGCATTAAGTCATTTAAGAAAAGTAGTAGTAGTATCCATAGGATCCCTGTTATGGCCCCGTAGGCAAAGTACTGGATTGCTAACTTTAGAACCACCAGCTGCTCCACTGAAACCAGATATAGGATCACTATGACTCTGAACTGACTCAAAGGCACTTAACAACAATAAGAATAGTATCTATCGGGTTCCTTGAGTTATGTTTACCCTTAACTACTAACCAGGTTCGCTATGAATCAGAATCAAGTTGACAGCACATAATACAACAACAACAACAACAACTAAGTCAAAGGTTATTGTTCTGAACTCACCCAGCTACATCATGAAAGTAAGATCTGGCAATATGGTTCTACAGGATCATAGCCATAATAACTCTAGTGAACTCAATTATATTCTGTAGCACATGGGGTTGCCATGAATCAAAATCCACTTGATGACAATGAACACTGTGTAGTATTCATTAAAAGTAGAATCTGCGTGATGCTTGAGAATAGGAAGGAATAGCATGGTATAGAGATGTGCTTTCTATCTCTAGCTGCTCATGGAAGCAGCAGTCTAGAAATCAAATAACATATTGCATTGGGCAAATCTGCTGCCCAAGACCTCTGTAAAGTGTTGAAGAGCAACAATGTCAGTTTGAGGACTAAGGTGTGCCTGATGCAAGCCATGATGTTTTCAATTACCTCCTGTACATGCAAAAGTTGGACAGTGAATAAGGAAGAATGCAGAAGAATTGATGCATGTGAGTTTGGTGTTGGAGGAGAATATTAAAAGTACCATGGACTACCAAAAGAACAAAATAATCTGTGTTTGAAGAAGTACAGCCAGAATGCTCCTTAGAAGCCAGCATAGCAGTATTTCATTTATAAGAAATATTTGGTAAAGTGGAGGATTGAAGGAAAAGAGTAAGATCTTTAACTAGATGGATTGGAACAGTGGCAGCAGCAAAGGGCTCAAACGTAACAACGATTGTGAGGTTGGGGGGAGTGGGTTATGTTTTGTTTTCTTGTGCATAGGGTGGCTATGAGTCGGTATCCACTCAATGGTGCCTAATGACAACAACATGTCATAGGCACTAGTCATATGTGGCTATTTTATTTTACATTTAAATTAATTAAAATGAAATCAAATTAAAATTTATTTCCTCAGTACACTGTTCACATTTCAAGTGCTCAGTAGCTACACCTAACTTTGTAGTTGTTGTTAGTACTGTTGAGTCAGTTCTGACTCATAGCGACCCTGCATAGGTTTCTGAGGCTGTTGGGTTTGAAACACCAATTTTGAGGTTGGCAGTCCAGTGTTTATCCTCTAGCACCACAGCAGAATACATGTAACTAAAATCTATCATATTGGAAAGTTCAGAATGCTCAAAAAACATAGCCTTTTGTACTATACAGTTTTAATTTCCATTCTTGGTTTTACCTCCATTTGTTGAATCACCTTGATAAGATTATTTTATTTCATCCATTAAATGTCAAATTGCCCATGAGTTTTACTTGGAATGTATAAGATCGCTATTTAACAAAGGCATTGGGAGATCCAGAGTAGCCATATAATCATAGGATTGTGAGATTAAAGAAGAAAAAAAAAAGCCAGGATAACCCGTTGATGTGGCACCAGGAATTCAAATAATTTTAAATTTTACACTGTGACAGAAAACCGTATACTTGATTCATGTTGCTGCCTTGCTCTTCTGTTTCAAGCCAGTTTCTTCCACTTGCCTTATAAATTGTCTCAGAGGAAAGGCCTTTGTCTCCTCAGATTTAGCTATAAACATTCAAAGAATCTGTCTGCTCTGATGCTATCCCCTGACTGCACCAGTCAGTGTAGTTTAAGAGAATGAAGTACAGTGATGCGGGGATGGAAGCAGCATCAATCAATTTCAGACCAGACAAAAGATCTCATAAAATAAGATTTCAGATGCTATTCAGATCATGGATAAAGCAGTTTTCCAAATGAAGTCTGAGAAGCTAAACACATATGTCCTGTAGCTGATTCATGAGCCAGGCGGAGCACACAAGAGCACCTACAAGTTATGTGATTCATGCCTGCAGTGGTATTGTGAAGTGCCATTTAAAATTACTAACTCATATAAATGATAATTATTGTTTATCTTTCAGTTACTACTCATTATTTAGAAATATACATTTGTTGTTGTTGTTAAGTGCTGTCGAGTCGGTTCCGACCCATAGCGACCCTGTATAGGGTTTCTGAGGCTGTAAATCTTTACTGGAGCAGAAAGCCCCATCTTTCTCCCACAGAACCACTGGCAGTTTCGAACTTCTGAGGTTAGCAGCCCGATTCATAACCATTATGCTACCACAGCTCCTTAGGAACATACATAGAGAATCATAAATCCTTTATCTCCGTCTTTTCTAAGATAGGATCTTACATTAGCAAGGAATTGCCTAACTTCTTCTGGAAGACTTTTATTCAAGCTTCAACTTCCCTTCATAGTTCTTTCATACATTTACTTTGCCAATCAGACAATAATTACTCTTATTTCTTTGCTAATAGTTGTTTATTATTGTTACGTGTGTTGGAGTAGGTTCCAACTCATAGCAACCCTGTATAGGCTTACCGAGGAGCAGCTGGTACCACCAACCTTGTGGTTCAAACCTACCTTGCAGTTGGGAGCTTATCCTACACCACCATACCAGGAATCCTATGTTGCTAATAGTGTACCCCCATAAATAATGTACACTTACATATAACACAAGAAAATTACGGAATTATGTAAAACAAAAGTTCTGGCAAAGCCTGCCCATGCATATACCATGCATGTCTCGTGACATTTCCAGAAGTGAATTCCATCTCATTCACCCTTATTCAGTAGTCTGAAAAGTCTACTTTTTATCATATTTATATAATAAGGCATAAAACAAGATCAGGGAATCATGGATTAAGATTCCTAGTACTCCTTAATCAGAAAATAAGCAATTGACACTGTGCCTTTGCTCTGGGGTAGTTCACAGCTGGCCTGAGAGCAGTGGTCTTCTTTGTAGATGATCTGCAAGCCAGTTAGATGGCTTGAGAGATGGGTGAAGCCTCAGGCAGAGAACTGAATGCTGTGCGCCAAAATCTGATCCCACAGCAGATATAGACAATTGCCTGAGTGCACTCAGGTCCTGCCATGACAGCCATGCATGAAGCCAGGCAGCAGGATGGTGCAAGTGTGGGAGCACACTGATCTAGCTCCATGGAGTCTCCAGGAAGTCAGTCAAACTTAGCTCGACAGAGTGATGGATGTAAAATCCTTGTATTCCCATGGCTTTCATGTCAATCCTGTGGTGTCCATGTGGGTGTGAGATTCAAATGGTCAGAGCACAACAGCCTGTCAACAGGATGGTGGAACAGAATGTGTGCAGCTTGGGCATTCAAGCATCTCCCACCTGAGCTGGTTCTCTGGCCCAGGATGCATGGACTTATACTCCTGCTGCATGGGGCTGATCATCCTGGAGAGGGTTGTTTCCAGATCATTCTCAAATTTTTCTTCCTCTTCATTTCCCTGTGGAATATATTGCAATTGTCCAAATCCACTATGACTTTATTTTTTGTCACTGAAGTTTAATAGACAATAGTAGCTATTGTCCATACCTTGACTATAAATAAGATACATTTAATAAATTTTATGACATATTTTTTTTCACTTTTAAATTTCTTAGAATATCCAGTTAGCTTTATAATTGATGGCATTTCCCAATCTCTGTTGGCTTGGGAGGTAATGTAAGGCACAACAAAGTGTTTGTTTGTTTTTTTTAACTCATAGGAATCTTATAATTTGGGAAACGATGAAATGATTTATTAGACATTTTCTTTACTGGGTGTTGTGAGTTGTCTTTGAGTTAGCTCTGACCCATAGCAACACTATTCATAAGAGAACGAGATTCTGCTCAGTTCTGCACCATCCTTATAATTGTTGTTAAGCTTGAACCCATTGCCACTACTGCTGTGCCAGTCCATCTCCCACAGGGCCTTCCGCTTTTGCTGACTCACCACTTTATCAAATGTGATGTTCTTCTCTAGGGACTGGTCCGTCTTGATAATATGTCCAAAGTTTGAGAGATAAAGTCTTACCATCTTAGCTATTGAGAAGCATTCTAGCTGTAGTTCTTCCAACACAGATTTGGTATTTGGCCGTCCATGGTACTTTCAATATTCTTATCCAACACCATAACTCACATGGATCAATTTTCCTCTGGTCTTCCTTTCTCATTGTCCAACTTTTGCATGTGTATGTGGCTATTGAAAAGACCATGACTTGTTCTCAAACTGATAGCTTTGCTCCTGAACACTCTAAAGAGGTTTTATGCAGCATATTTGCCTAATGCAATACGTCATTTGATTTCTTAACTACTTCTTCCATTAGTGTTGATTGTGGATACTAGAAAAATGAAATTTTTACCTTCAATCTTTTTTCTATTTGTCATGATGTTATTTAATGGCCCACTTGTATGGATTTTTGTTTTCTGTACATTGAGGTGCAATCCATACTGAAGGCTGTGGACTTCGATTTTCATCAGTAAACATTTTGAGTTCTCTTCACTTTTAGCAAGCACAGTTGCATCATCTGTGTATCACAGGTTGTTGATTATTTACTGGTTATATAATGCTGTTATGTGCCGTGGAGTCCGTTCCGACTCATAGCTACCCTGCACAGGGTTTCTGAGGCTGTAAATCTTTACAGGAGCAGAAAGCCTCCTCTTTCTCCCAAGGAGCAGCTGGTAGTCTCAAACTGCTAACCTTGCGGTTTGCAGCCCGTTTTGTAACCACTACACTACTGCTACCAGAGCAAATAGAAAATATTTTCCATAATTAGAATAAAAATTGAATTAGTAATTAACATTATTAATGTCACAAATTCATCAAATTTCCCCTATTATCAGCAACACTTTATTGAACATTTGCACATGCTAAACATATGTGAAAAAATTATTTCATAAAGATATGCTTTCCAAAACGAAAGGTGAATACATTTTGTGTGTCTTGATAAATATTGTCAACTTGCTTTACAAAGTTATTTTATTAATTTATAATTCTACCTGAAATGTGTCTGCATTTTTTAAAATTAGTGTTTTCAAGTAACTTTAATCATTCCATAGTCAGAGAATATGCATCATTAAACCAACCCTTTGAGATTCCAAGCCAATGCTATTTCTGTTTTGTTCTCCTAATTTATGAAATTAATAGAACTGGAGCTTATATGGTTCCTTATTTTCAATCAGTTATCAGTTAGTACAGTAATTATTAGAGACCTGAGCTCCCTCACTATCCATAGGAGAAATCCTTGATATGATCTTGTTTTCTGTTCTTCATCTAATCCCAATTTTCTGACATCAACCTAGAATACAGCATAGTTAACATGTACATATCTTAAAAGGCTGTGGCAGAATTTCTGGATCAGAAACTGTGTTAAAATTATTAATGTATTCTCTATGCTAGACCCTGTAAAATGTAATTCAAAAAACATCACTTGGGAATTTGTTTAAGATGTAGACTCTTAGAATATACTCCAGACATACCATATTAGAAATTTTGTTTTAAGAGTCTCCTATGATTTGTACGTACATTAGCAATTCAGAATCATTGACATAGGTGATTATGAAGTCAGGGTTGAGAAATACTGGCCACAGCTTTATACTGTTTAACAGTTACTCTCTTTTCTGTTGGTGACAAACTCAAGGAGTTTACAGAAAGCGAATCCTTTTCCCTGTATGGATCTGTGTTTACTATAGGAAATTATTTTTTTTGCCATATTATTCCATAAGGCATCCTTACCATTTAGCATAATTAAGCTTACAATGTCAGCTAATAATACTTCTTAAGTACAAGTTTCATCCTCTCCTATTCTAATCAATTAACATTCTAACCTTAATAGGATGGAGAAATGTCAATAATCACTCTCCAAAAGGACTGCATAGATATTTCCAGTCAGTTATTCAGATTTTTAGAAATTTAATGGGGACTTTGTGGCAAATAAATAAGTAACCCTGGTGGCACAGTGGGTAAAGCATGGAGCTGCTAACCACAATGTTAGCAACTCAAACCCACCAGCTTCTCCATGAGAGAAAGATGAGGAAGTAGGATGCCCTAGAGATTTACAACCTCAGAAATTCTGTGGAGCAGTTCTACTCTGTCCTAAAGGGTCACTGTGAGTCAGAATTGACTTGATAACAATGGGCTTGCTTGTTTGGGTTTGTGTGTGTGTGTGTGTGTGTGTGTGTGTGTGTGCGTGTGGCAAAGTATATGAAGCAAATGGTTTTACTATTTAAAATATATTTATACAATGAAAGTGACACTAAGAGACAACTCACTCAAATATGATCTTTAAGGGAAAATGTGCTAAATCTGTTCATTCATTCAACAAATATTTAATGTACCTACAATTTGTCAGATGTAAGTGCTTGGGATGCCATAGTGAGTAAGGATAAAAAGCATCTTTTTTGAAGAAAGCTTAGACTGTGTAAACAGAAGATGTATAATAGGCAAGGTAACAATTTGAAATAGTAATGATGATTTGGAGTAAAAGAGGAAAAGGAGATAGAGTGACAAGAAATATCACAATGGAACTGTGGCCCACCATTTATCTATGGTACTATGCTATTTTTTAAATGTAACAAATGTTATATCTGGTTCATAATTTGATGTTAATTTGGCATTATTTGAAGTTTTTTTTTTTTTCTATTGTTCCCGTTGATTTTCAATTCTATTAGTCTTGAATCAAAAATAGGATTAAAATGAAAAATGTGATAAGAAATTAAAATTCTTACAACAACCAAAATTTAATAATAGCAAAACAAAGAGAAAAGAAAATCTGGTTGCTTCGAAAAATATGAACAAAATCATGTCTAAACTTGGTTGTTGTTATTATGTGCCATTGAGTCAAGACTGACTCATGGCAACCCTATGCAAAACAGAATGAAACAGTGCCCAGTCCTAGGCCAACCTCACAATTGTTGCTATACCTGAGCCCTTTACAGTCACCACTGTGCGAGTCAATCTCGTTGGGGGTCTTACTCTTTTTCTCTGAGCCTCCACTTTACCAAATATGATACCTTTCTCCAATGACTGGTCCCTCCTGAGAATATGTCCAAAGTAGGAGAGACAAAGATTGGCCATCCTGGCTTCCAAGGTGTGCTCTGGCTATACTTCTTCCAATATAGATTGGTTTGTTATTTTGGCCTTCCATTGTACATTTAATATTCTCCTTCATCACCATAACTGAAATGCATCAGTTCTACGGTCATCCTTATTCACTACTGAATTTTCACATTCATATGAGGTTATTGAAAATACCATGGCTTGGGTCAGAAACACCTTAGTCCTCAAGCTGACATCTTTGCTCTTCAACACTTTAAAAAGATCTTCTGCAGCAGATTTGCTTAATGCAATAATACGTCATTTAATTTCTTGACTGCTATTCCCATGAATGTTGATGGGTTGATCCAAGCAAAATGAAGTCTTTGACAACTTCAATCTTTTCTCCACCTTTATGAATGTTGTTTATTGGTTCAGTAGTGAGAATTTTTGTTTTCTTTACACTGAGTTGCAACCCATACCAGTGGCTGTGGTTTGTGATTTTTATCAGTAAGTATTGTAAATCTTCTTCGCTTTCAGTAAGCAAAGTAGTATCCTATGCGTATCACAGGTTGTTAATAAGTCTTCCAATCCTGATGCCACATTTTTCTTCATATTATCCAGCTTCTCGGATTATTTGCTCAGCATAAATATTAGATAAATATAGTGACAGAATACAACCTTGTTGTACACCTTTCCTAATTTTAAACCATTCTAAAGCTCTGTTCAAATGACTGCCTCTTGGTCTATATACAGATTCCTCAAGAGCACAATTATGTGTTCCAGAATACTCATACTTTGCAGTATTGTCCATAGCTTGTCATGATCAACACAATCAAAAGCTTCTGCTTTTGATAATAAAGCACAGGTAAGCATCTTTCTGTTATTCTCTGCTTTCAGCCGAGACCCATCTGACATCGGCAATGATGTCCCTCATTCAACATCCTCTTCTGAATTTGGCTTGAACCACTGGAAGTTCTCTGTCAATGTATGTTTGCAGCCATTTCTGTATTACCTTTAGTAAAACTTTACTCTCATGGAATATCAATGATATTGTCCAATGAATTCCATATTCTGTTGGGTCACATCTCTTTGCAATGGGCACAAATACGGATCTCTTCTAGTCAGTTGACCAGGTAGTTATTTTCCAAATTTCTTGGCGTACATGAGTGAGTTCCTCCAATGCCACATCAGTTTGCTGAAAGATTTCTATTTGTAGTCCATCAAATCCCAAAGCCTTGTTCTTTGCCACTGCCTTCAATGCACTTTGGACTTCTTCCTTTAGGATCATTGGCTCTTGATGATATACTACCTCTTGAATGGTTGAACATCAACCATTTCTTCTTGGTACAGTGACTTTGTGTATTCCTTCCATCTTCTTTTGACACTTTCTGCATCATTTAATAATTTGCCCAGAGATTCCTTCAATACCGTAATTCAAGGCTTGAATTTTATCTTCAGTTCCTTCAGCTTGAGAAGTATGAGTGTGTTCTTCCCTTTTGATTTTCCAACTCCAGGTCTTTGCACATTTCATTGTAGTATTTGTCTTCTTTGAGCTGACATTTGAAATTTTCTGTTCAACTCTTGTACCTCCTCACTTCTTCCATTTGCTTTGGCATCTTTATGCTGGAGAGCAAGTTTCAGGGTCTCTTCTGACATCCATTTTGGTGTGTTCCTTCTTTCTTGTCTTCTTAGTACCCTTTTGATTTTTCCTATATGATTTTCTTGATGTCAACCCATAACTCTTCTGGTCTTCGGTATAATGCATCAAATCTGTTCTTGAAATGATCTCTAAATTCAGGTGGGATATATTCAAGGCCATATTTTGGGTCTTGTGGACTTATTTTCATTTCTGTTAGCTTCAGCCTGAATTTACTTGTAAGTACTTGATTGTCTGTTTAACAGTTTGCCACTGGCTGTTTTGGCTGATGATATGGGGCTTTTCCACCATCTCTTTCCATAGATGTAGTCAGTATTTCTGTGTATTCCATCTAGTAAGGTCCATGTGTATAGTCAAGTTTTATGTTGTTTGAAAAACAGGTTTTTGCAATGAACAAATTTTCTGTCTTGCAAATTCTATCATGCCACCTCTGGCATCATTTCTATCACCAAGGCCATATTTTCCAATCACTGATCCTTCCTCTTTGTTTCCAACCTTTGCATTCCAATGCCAGTAATTATCAAGACAAGTTGATTGCATGTATAATCAATTTCAGACAAAAGACATTCATCATCATTGACTTTAGTGGTCGGTTTGTAAATTAGGATAATAATGGTATTAGCTTGTCTTCCTTGTAGGTGTATAGATACCATTATCCTATCACATATAGTGTTGTACTTTAGGTCTCTTCTTTTTGATGATGAATGTGACACCATTCTTCATCAAATTGTCATTCCTGGAATAGTAAACTGTGATTTTCAGATTCAAACTGGCCAATACCAGTCTAGTTCAGTTCACTATGCTTATAATATTAATGTTTTTGCATTTCATTTCATTTTTGACAATTTCTAATTTTCCTAGATTGATATTTCGCACATCCCATGTTCAGAGTATTTATGGATGCTTACAACTGTTTCTCTTCATTTTGACTTTTGCCCATCAGCAAATGAAGATCCCGAAGGCTGTATTCCATTCTTGTCATCAGTAAGCTCTACTTTGAGGAGCCAGCTCTTTCACAGGTACATTTTGAGTGCATTCCACCCTGAGGGGTTCATCTTTCAGCACTATATCTGACAGTGTTCCACTGCTATTAAAAGACTTTTAGTGATTTCAGTGCTGAATATTTGGAAATAGTTTATCTCTTTTTCTTCTTAGTCTTTCTTTGTCTGGAAGCTCATCTGAAACCTGTCCATGGTGGGTGACCTTGTTGGTATTCAAATTATGTGTGGCATAGCTTCTAGAATCACAGCAACACACAAGCCACCACTGTATGATAAATTGAGTGGTGATGCTAAACCTTAAATTGTCTATAATTTAATATACGACTTGCTTATTTAGGAAAAACTTGTGGCAAAATCTCTCCTGAAATTGTGTACCCAACCAGTAAACCTGTTGCTGTCAAGTCAGTGCTGACTCATGGGAACCCCATGTATGTAAGAGAAGAACTGTGCTCCATAGGGTTTTCAAGGTCTTCTTTTACAGAAGTAGCTTGTCAGACATTACTTCCCACGTGCTTCTGGATGCACTGAAACCTCCAACCTTCTGATTAGCAGCCAAGTGCTTTAATTTTTTACACCATCCAGGGATTCCATGTGAACCTAAGGTCTCAAAATCCCTTGCAAAGACTGGCCCAAAGAATGCAAGATCATGCATGTGGGCTTCTTGTAGACTCGGCATAGATATACTGATGAAAAAGAAATTAAATTTAGAAAGAAGAGTAGACATAGCTATACTGTACACTATATGTTATATGTTGTTGTTGTTGTTGTTAAGTATCATCGAGTTGATTCCAAACTGTTGCAACCCTGTATAGGGTTTTCTGGGAGTGGCTGGTGAGCTTGAACCACTGACCTTGAGGTTCAAACCAACTTTGCAGTCCAGAACAGTAACCCACCAGCACCTCACCAGGTCTCCATATGTGATATACTATGCACAGAATGCATCATGGTATACCCTATTAGCATATATGTTATATATAAATAAGAGGCTGAACCATACAGAAAATCAAACATAGAAACATACTCTATGGACATACAAACAAATCACATGAAGTGGATTTCTGCTGCGACCATTTCCTGAATACTTATATACAGTCTCTGTCTGACCATTTAAGAAAAATCTAGAAATGTCTGTGAAACTTTTGAACAAATGAATACAGATTGCTCTGTGTAAACTATTAGTTATGGATAGATCTCTCTCCCCTTTTCTATCTTTTCTTCTTGTCCCCCATTCTGTATTACTACTTTGTAATGCCTGTTCCAATCTGTGGCAACTATCTTGGTTATCTAGTGCTACTATAACAAAAATAAGACAAGTGGACTATTTCAACGAACTTAAATGTGTTCTCTCACAGATTTTGAGACTAGAAGTGTGAATTCAGGGCAGCAGCTTTAGGGGAAGATTTTTCTCTCTGTGTCACCTCTGAGGAATTGTCCTTATCGCCTTTCAACATCTGTGACTTATCATCCCGTTGAGAGCTGCATATGTCCTGGCTACAGTCTTTCACTAAACTTAGTAGTTTCACAGCACAGTGACATTTGGTCCAAAGAAAGCACTTTGCTTGCCGCTGTTCTTTCTTGGCGGAGGTGAGGTCCCTCTGTCTTCTGCTGTCTTTTATGTCTTGAAGAAGACTTAATCAATATGCAACCTAATCCTGTAGACTGCATTCTGATTCATTAACATAAATATCTCTATTCCTGCATCATTAACATAATTCTTGTTGTTGTTGTTGTTAAGTGCTATTGAGATGCTTCCAACTCATGGCAACCTTGTATAGGGTTTTCAAACTGTTGAGTTTGAACTGCAGACCTTGCAGTTCAAATAGATTGGGATTTAAAATAAAGGATTATAATATCAGGTCATAAAATGAATTATAACTACATGATACTGTTAATCAATTTGGCATATATACTAGGGGGAACATTACTAAATCCTTAACAGTGACTCTAAAGAACAGACCAAAATGGCCCCATAGAATTTCCTAGGTTGCAGTCTTTACAGGAGCAGAACATCAGATCTTTTTTCTATGGAACTGCTGATGAGCTAGAACCATCTAACTTTTAGTTAACAACAGAGAGCTATCTATTGCATTGCCAGTGCTTCCATCAGTACTAAGAATACGAGTACTACCGCTGCTACTGCTACTATGACAACTACTATTACTACTCCCACTATCAAAATAATCACAATAAATATACACTCAGAAGGAAGTGTAAGAAAATGAGAGTGAAGGGAAAAATAAAAGTCTGCCTTGGAAATAAATATTTAATCAAGTAGAAAACTGGAATTACTTTTAGATAAAATTAGATATGTGTATTTAGTAAAATTCAAGAAAATATTGCAGACTATGAAACAAGAGGTAAAAAATTAGATTGTATGAAAATAGATCACATGTGAACTGGCAAAAATAAAGTCATCTATGAATGTTGCTGTTGTTGGTAAGTGCCTTCGAATCAGTTCCAAAGAGAGGCTGTTGAGTTTGAACTGCCAACCTTGTGGTTCAAGCCAACCTTGTAGTCCAGTGCTTTATCCCACAGTACCACAACAGGAATAAAAACACATAAATTAAACATTGAAAAACTATAATATGATCAGTAACAAACAGCAGAGTAAATAGATAATTGACACAAATGAAAATCTTTCAGAAAATGTACAACTAACATTGCAAAAAAAGTGTTTAGTTGTAAGTGAATCAATATGAAGGACAGGAAAACTATATGCAACAGCCTTCTGTCAGAAGACTAACCATGTATAAATAAATAATAGGATACCTTTCCTTGGTTGAAGAGAAATTAGATTTAGAGGTTATGAAGGATATCACATTAAAATTTTGAGAAAGAGTGGGAAATAAAACTTAAGAAGAGCTTGTAAAAATTAAGCATCATGAAAAACAGCTCTGAAAGTGTACGAGCAAAGGAAAATTGGGTTAAAATGGAAATAAAATAATATTAAATAGTTGTAAACAAAGAAATCGGGCTAGTTTCAGCCTCATGGAAGTGCAAAATGCCCAAAACATGGAAAAAACAAATAAAGGGGTTTTATGACTAAGACAGTCAAAATCTATGAAGCTGTCTTAGGTGAGTTCTCTAGAGAATCAAAACCAGTGATGCTTACTTATATATAGATATACCAAGGAAATGGCTCACATAGGTGTAGAAGTAGCCAATCGCAAGTCCACAGCTTAGATTTCAGTCTAGTAGCTTCTTTTTCTTAAATGTTTTATTGTGAATTATATGATAGTTTACATGGGAGAA
>NW_006408542.1:28539513-28540735 GCF_000296735.1 Chrysochloris asiatica | reverse complement strand
ACATTTCCAACCCTCACAATCAGTCCTGATAACAATTATTCACTATTGTATCACAAGAGACCCATTTGCATTTCATTGCATCAGCCCCGTCTAGACAGATTGAATACTACTCACTGGAGATTCTACCTTCCTCCAGGCCCTCTGGATCTAGGTTCGCTCTTGAAAGCTTGTAAGCCAGTCAATTCTTGCCTTTGTAGCACTAGTAGCTTCTTACTCATATAGTTGCAAAGCTGTTCAACCAAGAATAGCAGATCATATGGCAGGCAGGCAGGCAGGCAGTCACACAGATAGGCACAGAAGATAAGAAGGCAGGCTCCCAGGATTGTCAGGTAAAAGAGAAGGCCACTGGCTCAAGGCCAAAGGCTGGAAGTCAGAGGATGAGCCAGATGCAAGATCCAGACCTATCAAGCTTTGAGTTTCTAGTATATTAGAAGCATTCCACATCTATGAGGAAACTTCTTTTCAGTTGATGGTCTACTCATAACAGACCTCATCATAGAGTTGATTACATTATATTAGATCTCATTATGGAGAAAACTGCATCTCAGCTGTGAAACTGCTGAGAATCCTGGCTCAGTCAAGTTGGTACAAAATCTTAACTATCACAGATACAGTGATGCTTTGCTCAACAAAGCTCTTGTAAATACAAGTACACACTAGAGTGGGGTTAGGTGTCAGATATATAATAACTGATTGGCATTGGATCATTTCTGATTTATGGCAAAACATATGTTGAAATTGGAACTACTAGAAATATTCTAAGGATATTTCTGGAACAGACTATACAATACTTAACAATAACAAAAACAATCATTTTCAAAGCTGATTGCCATGGCTTTCTTGCATGGTGCTGCTGGATGAGTTCAAACCTTTGTTAGTAGTTGATTACAACACATTTATGCCACCAAGAGACTTCAGTTATATAAACACCAATGAAATCAGTTATTGATTTCTAGTTCTGGAAGAAAACATTAAGCTTTGAACAACCATTGTTGTAGTTAAGTGTCGTCAAGTAGCTTCTGGTTCATAGTGATGTTGGATAGGGTTATCAAGGAGTGGCTGGTGGATTTGAACCTCTGACCTTGCATCTAGTAGTCTAGTACTTACAGGGTAACACCAGCACTCTGAAATAACCATTAGAAGTCAAAACTATAAGGGCCTAGGTATTTATAAATGCGATAAATAGTGTTGACCCTTGAAACCTGGAGTTAGAACTAATTCT
>NW_006408542.1:28533443-28535002 GCF_000296735.1 Chrysochloris asiatica | reverse complement strand
GTGATGAAAAATTTGAAAACAGATAGTGGTGATGTTAATGCAATATGGTGAATATAATTGATCCCACTGAATTGTACACATAGGAATGGAAGCAATGGCAAATGTTCAGTTATATATTTTTTACCACAGTATAATGTTTAAATGGAGAGAATTTCTTATATATGAATCAACATGACTGGATATTCAAAACATTATATTGACTAAAAGAAAATAAACATCATATAATATATAGTACATGATTTCAATAATATACAACTACAGAATGGACAAACTAAGCAATAGTGGTAAAAAATAGAATCTCAATTGCCTAATGGCAGAGTGATTGATTAGAAACTTATCAGAGTAATAGCAATTGCTTTATATATGAATCAAGGGTTTGACTATACCTCTCTGAACTATACAGTACATGTGTGTATGTACTATCTCAATAAAAAAATATACCCAGCATGGTATAATTCTCACATATAGATAACAAAACCAAACCTATTGCTGACTAGTTGATTTGTACTGATAGATAACCTATAAAGCAGAGTATAAATGTGCTGTAGAATGTCCACAGCAATAACCTATATGGCCATCATTCATTTCTCAGTTTGTTGTACTTTAGTGGGTTGCAGGTTTCTGTGATGCTGGAAGTTTTACCACCAATATTTCTAATACCAGGATGATCACTCATGGTGGACAGGTTTCTGTGGGGCTTCCAAACTAAGACATACTAGGAAGAGTCAGTCCACTTCTGAAAAAATAGCCACTAATAACCCTAAGAATAGTAGCAGAATATTGTTTGACATAGTGCCAAATGATAAGCCCCTTAGTTTAAAAAACACTCAGAATATGACTGGAGAAAAGGTACCTCTTCAAAACAGAATCAACCTTAACAATGCAGATGGAGCGAAGCTTCCTGGACCTTCAGTGGATGATGCATCATAGTTTAAAATGTGAAGAAACAGCTGTAAGCATACATTAATAATTGAATAGTAGAATGTATCAACTATGAATCTAGAAAACTTGGAAGTCATTAAAAATTAAATAGAATTATGAAGATTGATATAATAGGTCTTAGCAGAAATGGACTGGCACTAGCCGTGTTAATTCAGACAATTATATGGTCTACAAGTCAGAGATGACCGACTGCATTCATTGTAAAAGCAACATTTTAGTATCTATCCTTAAGTATAATTCTGCTGCGATAGGAGACTATCCATATATCTGCTAGTAAAACCCATTTCATATGAGTGTTATTTTATGCACCAATCACTAAAGGCAATGATAAAGAAATTAGAAATTTCTACCAACTTCTGCAGTATGAAAATGATCATACATGAAATAGAGATTCTTTAATAATTATGGGTGATTGTATTGAAAAAGTTGGAAACAAAGAAGGATCATTAGTTTAAAAATATGACCTTGGTAATAAAAATGATGCCACAGATTGTCGGGGACCGGTCTTGACATAAGAACTTGGTTCACAAGTGTTTGGTTCACGAGGAGGGGAGATCCAGCGGTGATAGGGATAGCAAAAGAATACATAGAAAGACAAAAGGAGGGGGACAAAGAGG
>NW_006408542.1:28530320-28532663 GCF_000296735.1 Chrysochloris asiatica | reverse complement strand
GGGCCCAGTGGGCCTCGAACTTCTGACCAGCTTTACATGGTCTGCAACAACAGATTGCATGATTAGAAATTTGTAAGACCATTGCAAATACCTATGCAATGAGATCATTGGTGAGAGGATGTCATCAACATAAATATAAACTATACATAGATACATCAACAGATGGAATATGCAATAATCAAATTGACTATATCAGTGTTAAGGGTCTACAGAGAATTTCAATACCACAAGTGAGAGCAAGGCCTGAAGCAGATAGTAGCCTTGAAAGTTCAAGTTGAAGCTGAAGGAAATTCAAACAAGTTACATGACAGCCAAAATATGATCTTGAGTATATACTACTTGGATTTAAAGACCATGTCAAGAATAGATTTGCCCATCACATACAGCCAACTGATCTTTGATAAAGGGCCAAAGTACATTAAATGGGAAGAAGATAGTCTCTTCAACAGATGATGCTGGCAGAACTGGAAATTGATATGCAAAAGACTGAAACAAGACATTTACCTCACACTGTATACAAAAACCAACTCAGCATGGATTAAAGATCTACATATGAATCCCAGAATTATAAATGTCATTAATGAAAAAATAGGGACACATTTAAGGGCCCTAATACAAGGCATTAGGAACTCTGGTAGCATAGTGGTTACGAATTGGGCTGTAAACCATAAGGTCAGCAGTTTGAAACTACCAGCTGCTCCACAGGAGAAAGATGAGGCTTTCTGCTCCTGTAAAGATTTACAGCCTCGGAAACCCTGTACAGGGTCACTATGGGTCAGAACTGACTCGAGGGCACATAACAATACAAGGCATACACAGACTACTAAACATTGGGAAAATTAGAAAAAAAAAAGAAGACAAAGTAGATGACTGTGACATACTAAAAATTAGAAGCTTATGTGCATCAAAAGATTTCACCAAAAGAGTATAAAGGGAGCCCAAAGAATGGGAAAAAATTTATGCAATAACATATCAAACAAGGGACTAATTTCTAAAATCTATAGCGAAATACAAACCTTTACAAGAAAAGAACAAATAATGCAATTAAAATATGGACACAGCACATGAACAGACACTTTACCAAGGAAGATATTCAAGCATCCAACAAACATATGAAGAAATGTTCACGATGATTAGCCATTGTTGTTGTTATGTGCCATGGAGTCGAGAGATGCAAACCAAAACAACAATGAGATATCATCTCACACAAGTAATAAAAGTGAAGTTAAAAAAAAACAGAGGACAGTAAATGCTGGCGAGGTTGTGGAGAGACTGGTACCCTCCTACATTGCTGGTGAGAATGCAAAATGGTCCAACCACTCTGGAAAACAGTATGGTGTTTCCTCACAAGGTTGAAAATAGAAATACCTTATGAACCAGCAATTCCTCCACTTGGTATATATATCCACAAGAAATACTAGCCATAATGTGAGTAGATACATGCACACCAGTGTTCATAGCAGAACTATTCACAATAGCAAAAAGATGGAGACAGCCTAAGTGCCCATCAATGGTAGAATGGATAAACAAACTTTTGTATATATGTTGTTGTTAAGTACTGTGGAGTCGGTTCCAACTCACAGTGACCCTGTATAGGGTTTCTTAGGCTGCAAATCTTTGCAGGAGCAGAACGCCTCATCTTTCTCCCATGGAACAGCTGGTATTTTCGTAACTACTATGCTACCAGAGCACAATGGAATATTATGCTACCTTGAAGAATAGCAAGGAAGCTGTAAACTACCACATTACATGGATGAACCTTGAGAACATTATGCTGAGTGAAATTAGTAAGTTACAAAAAAGACAAATACTGAAAAAAAACTCTTATTGTAAAAGCTTAAGAAAAAATACCCATACTAAAAGGCAAAAAAACAAAAAACAAAAAAATTATTTGTTGGTTATGGGGGTGGGGTTAGGGAAGGAGGGGACATAGAATACAGTAGGGAATAGACATATCATAGTTCTGGTGTTGGGGAGGGCAATACACAAGAAATGGGAGGGGATGGAGGAACAAGGTAGATAGGGGAACATGGAGGCAAGTTTGCAATGGGCCAAATGGATAAGAGGTAAATAGTGATGTATGCTCAACCTTGGAACAACAGGGCTCTGTGATACAGGGATCAAGGCATATACTGAATGGGTAAAAGAGAGGAAATACTTGACTGTCTTATGAATATTGGTTTCCTTTGCCTAGTACTGCAAAATAGACACTTAAGTGGGATAGAAAGGAATATTGAGAAACATGAATACAGAAAGCTTGCAAGCCCATCTTCAGCCTATAACTGATTGGAATACCTAAAAGGGGTTCTAGAATTTGCCCAGTGAAATAGCCTTCCTGCAGAG
>NW_006408542.1:28528028-28529490 GCF_000296735.1 Chrysochloris asiatica | reverse complement strand
GTTCGAAACTACCAGCTGCTCCGCGGGACAAAGATGAGGTGTTCTGCTCCCGTAAAGATTTACAGCCTTGGAAACCCTGTACAGGGTCGCTATGAGTCGGAACCAACTCCACAGCACATAACAACAACAACAATGAGCTACTACATCCACAAGTATAGGTAAAGTTCATCAAATTGTAGTGGTTTACTCTTTTTTTCTTTCTTCCCTCTTCTTTCTTCTTCTAGTCGAGTTCTGATCATCCAGCCATCAAAGCCAGGTCAAGTGGGTACTATCTGCAAGTATGGACGCTTCACTCTCTGCTCTAGTCCTCTGTGGCCATGTCATTGCCTCTGGGACCAGTAGTCCTTGGGTCCTGCCGTACTGCTGGCCATCCAGGTCTCCACCCGGTTTCACAGGAGTCTGTTGAATGTGGTCAGACCTGGATCCCAACTTCATTGTTGTTTTTTCTCCCTTTTCTCCTTATCATGACCATCGTGGTCATCAGCCAGACCATAAGCCTGTTTGTGTATTCCCCTTGAGTCTTAGTCTTGGAAGGGAATTTACTCTGAGGGGACCCAACCACTTGCCTTGATGGCTCCCGGGTGAACAGCTTATTTGTTCATGTAGTAATCAATCATAACTGCCATTATTGTTTCTGATTTTTCCTGCTGGTCTTTCTTCAAGAAGTATCTTCTATTCTTCTAGCCACTCCAGGCTGGTCTACTCATCCTTTCCAGTGAAAATTTCCCACCTCAGACAATTCTGGATGTGGTTCTGGTTTCCACCTATGGTCTTATGCAATGCAAAAGTTCCACAGGAGGTCTCTTTCACTGAGCAACTCCTAGCCCCCTTTAAGGTATTCCAATCAGTTATAGGCTGAAGATGGACTTACAAGCTGTCTATTGTTATGTTTCTGGCTATCCCTTCCCTCCCCCCATCCCCCACCTCAAGTGTCTATTTCACAATGGTAGGCAAGGGAAACCAAGACTCAAAAGACAGCCAAGCATCTTTACATTATTCTCCTCTTTTACCCATTCAAACCATGCCTCAATTCCTGTATACCGAAGCCCTGTTGTTCCAAGGTTGTGCATACATCACAGAAGATAATTCTTGAAAGAAAGACTATCGGGAAAAATCCAAAACAAAAGTGGTAGTTTGGCTACTACAAGCA
Organism: Chrysochloris asiatica; assembly: GCF_000296735.1. Lineage (NCBI taxonomy): Eukaryota > Metazoa > Chordata > Mammalia > Afrosoricida > Chrysochloridae > Chrysochloris > Chrysochloris asiatica. The sequence continues at coordinate 28,528,340 of NW_006408542.1, read as the reverse complement.
AGTTGTTTGCTGGGGAGCCATTAAGAAAGGCAATCAAGTCCCTTCAAGAAAAATCCCCCTTCAAGATTGAAACTCATAGGGAACACATGAGCAGGCATGTAAGCTTGCTCGTGACCACATTGGTGTACTGGTGAGTGGAAGAGGGGGAAAGGCATCAATGAGGATAATGGGCTGAGTTCAACCATGTTCCGTAGACTCCCGTTGACTTGGAGATAAGAGAAGAAAGAAGAGGGGTTGGTTGGTCTGAAGTGTGGTGAGACCTGTGGACTCCAGAGCCCATGAACAAGGATATAGCCACAGAGGGCAAGAGTT
>NW_006408542.1:28517516-28527184 GCF_000296735.1 Chrysochloris asiatica | reverse complement strand
AAGACCAGGAGCAGAATATGGGACCCTATCCAGAGAAGCAAGGACACCAGAGATGGAAAAAGAGATAAGAGCATGGAGAGAGAGAGCAGCTGAGGACTCTAAACTCATGTAAAGAGAAAGGCTGTGAGCTGGTAGCCAGGTGCTGGTGGTCAGGGGGGCAGGCTTGCAGAATGTGTCCTTGAGTGATTTTTTGTACTCTCTCCCACCCCCTCCAAAAAAATTAAAATAAACCAGAGGGAATTGAAGCAAATACTGTTGAATGATGATGCACAGAGGAGATTGTAATCATTGCAATGAAACAATGAGTGTAAAACCGATGTCTCCCATGTAAACTAATCACTCAATTCACAATAAAAACTTAACAAAAAAGAATAGATTTGACATACGGAACACTAATGACTGAAGACCAGATGTATTGTGGGATTAAATGAAGAACATCAGACAAAAAGAGATCAAAAGTCATTAAAAAGATAATAAACATAGAAAAGACCAAAACAGATGTTAGAGGAGACTTTCAAACTTGCTCTAGAAGATAGAGAGCTAAAGAAATAGAAGAAATGATGAAATGAAAGATTTGAACAGAAAATTGCAAAGGACTGGTAGAGACAAAGTAAATTATATTAAATGTGCAAATACTTGTAATTAGAAATGAAACTCAAAGAACATGTTCAGATTTTACAGGTTTACAGAACTAAAGTTAAAATTCAAGCTTCAAGTTGAAAGACTAAAGGAATATGGGCACACACACACACAAAAATTAATGCAAAAAACATCAAAAGGGGATGGAAAGAAAACATAGGCACGGGACCAAAGAGAACTAATGGGTGCTCAACCATTTCAGGAGGTAGCATATGACTATAAATGGATGTCATTGAAGTAAAAACTCTAAACTCCACTGAATACATGACAAAAACGAAACAAAAAGTCCAGGAATTAACCTAACACCAATGGAAACGTTTCAATAAATGATGCAGCTCTGCAGGTGCTCACTCAAATTTGTCCCAAGAAATTTGGGAGACTGCTACCTTGTCAAGCAACTGTCAGTTCCAAATAAACATTATCTAGAAGAATGTGGAAATTATTGAACAATATCATTAATATCACATCAAGCAAAAACTTGCTGAAGATAATTCTAAAATGGTTGCAGCATTATATTGATTGCCAGGGATCTTCTAGAAATACAAGCCTGATTCAGTAGAGGACTGGTATCAGATGGATCTTGTCTAAAAGCAGAAAACACCAGCAAGATGTCTACTTGTGTTTTATTCACTCTGCAAAGGCATTCATCTGTGTGAATCACAACAAACTATGGATAACATTGCAAAGAATGGAAATTACAGAACATTTCCTTGTACTCATGAGCAATTTATGGGATGGAATGAAGAACATCAGACAAGAAGAGATCAAAGACAATCCTTTGAATGAAACAATGGGATACTGCATGGTTTAAAATCAGGAAGGATGAACATAAAAATATTTTTTCAATCTCTATGATGAGCAGATACACCAAGAAGCTGGGAAGAAAGTGGTACCAGGATTGAAGAAAGGCTCATTAACAACCTTCAAGCAGTATGCTAACAACACACTTTCTTATTTAAAGAGAAGAAGACGTAAGGCACTTATTGATGAAGACCAAAACTGAAATCTTCAATATGAATTATACCTCAACATAAAAAAAACAAAACAACCCTCACATCTGGGACAATAAATAACATCACAATACACAGAGAAAATATTGAAGTTGTCAAGCATTTCACTTAACTTGGATCCACATTTAACACCTATTGAAGTCATGAAATTAATAATTGAATTTGGCAAATGTGATATTAAAGGTCTCTTTAAAGTATTAAAAAGTTAAAAATGTCACTTTGACGACTATGGTGCACCTGACCCAAGCCAGTGTATTTTGCATGATGTAAAAGCTAGTTAGACAATTAATGAGAAATATCAAAGAACTAATGGATTTAAATAATGATGTTGGTGAAGAATATTAAATTTACCATGAACTGCTGGAAGAATGAAGAAATCTGTGTCAAAAATAATACAGCCAAAATTCTCCTTAGAAATGAGGATGGTAAGACTTTGTCTCACATACTTTGGAAATGTTATCAGGAGGGACCAATCCTTGGAGATGGACATGATAGTTTGTAAAGCAGAGTGTCAACAAAAAAATGGAGATCCTCAAGAAGATTAATTGGTATAGTGACTGCATCAATTAAGTTAAACATAGCAACAGTTGTGAGGCTGGTAAAGGCAATGTTTCTTTTTGTTGTACACAGGGCCACTATGAGTTGGAACCAACTGGATGGCACCTGACAGCAAAAACAATCTTTAAGAAAGCAGACTGGCACATATTTCTCCCATAGAGCAGCAGCTGGTGGGTTCAAATTGCTGAACTCTCAACAGCTGAGAATTTAACCACTGTGCTACCTGAATACCTAGTGTGTTGTTGTTGTTGTTAGGTGCTCTTGAGTCGACCTGTGTACAGCAGAATAAACTGTGCCCTATGTACATGATTTTCCTATGTTTGTGCCCATTGTAGCCTCTATGTCACTTGAGCTCACTGATCGTCTCACTCATGTGCTCTGACTTTGCTTTTTAATGTTTGTTATTTTTTTCATGTTGAAATAAGTAAAATGAAGTCTCACCATTTTCGATTCTAAGAAACATCTGGCTGTGCTACTTCCGACACTAATTGTTCATTCTCTGGCAGCCTAGGATACATTTAACATTCGTTTGCAATGCCATAATTCAAACATATCAATTTTTCTTTCATTAATTTTCCTTATTCATTGTCCAACTTTTGTATGCATATGAGAGGATTGAATATATCATGATTTGGGTCAGGCACAAATCAGTCTTCAAAGTGATATCTACGCTTTTTAATCTGTTAAAGAGGTCTTTTGTAATAGCTTTTCCCAGTGCAATACGTTGTTAGATATTTTGACAGTTGGTTCCATGGATGTGAATTGTGGACCCAAGTAATATGAAATCTTTAACAAATTCACTCTTTTTTCTGTTTATTGTAATGCTATTTAAAGAGCCCTGGTAGCATAGTCAGTTATACATTGGTCTGCTAACCGAGAGGTCAGCAGTTCAAGTCCATAAAGTGCTCCATGGGAGAATGATGAGACTTTCTACTCTTGTAAAGGTTTATAGCCTCTGAAACCCTATTCAGGATCCTAGAAGTCATAACTGACTCAAGGCACCACCAACACCATTTGTAACCAATGAATAGGAACCCTGCTCCACATGCATATGAAATACCATAACAAAACTAACAAGCAAATATATGCTAGTAAAAACAAGAAAAGGATAAATCAGATGTGTTTGTACTTTGTTTTAAACTGGTATTTATCTGAAGGAACGATGCAAGTTACGATTTTTTCCTATACTAATTCAACAATTTTATATCTGAAACACATAATGAATATGACACAAGGTCCTGAAGGGCTATTTTGTTGATACCCCATACAATTATATAATAATAGATTAATTATTAATTTATTCAAAAATATTTGTCAAAAGAAAAAAACACCACCATCCTCTTTTAATAGACATGATCCCTTTCAAATTTCAGTTTTTTATCTGTCAATTATTGACATTGTGAAAAAATAGAGTATGTATATATGAGCAGTCTTTCCTTAGTTTTATACATTAGTTTTTAATAACAATAACATTGATACTGTTGTCATTAAGCACCCTTGAGTCAGTTCCGACTCATAGTGACCCTGAATAGTGTTTGTGATCAGTGACTGGTGGGTCTGAAATGCTAACCTTGTGGTTAGCAATCCAGTGCTTATTCTACAGTGCCACACCACTATTTCTAAAATAACATAATTCTATAAATATTAAAATGAAGAAATCATATTAAAATTTTAGTGGATGAGTGGGAGAAACCCAAGGTAACTTAAGAAAGAGAAAGAAAAGCAATGTCACTGCTTTTAGCTCTGCAAACTTTGATGAAACCCTGTTTTCTAGCCTACAAGTGAAGTATCTTAGAATTTCAAAAAACTAATCAGGTACTTTCAAATGTATTTAATTGTTGTTTTAATCTGTAATTCAAAGGAGATCAGAGATAATATCTTCTGCTTCAACATTCTTGTATGTCAGCTTCCTCATTAAAAGTTTTAGATTCAAAGCACTCATGCTAACTCTGTTAATTTAATGTTTTTTCTTTCATTAAATCATCAGGGAAATTGATAATTTGTTTTTGTTTTTTTCTCTCTCTACTTTGCCTCTTCTGTGTTATTTTGAAAATTATTAAACAACATCTCCTCCTCCCCCCACCCCCCCATGGATCTTGAAAGTCAGGGAAATATAAGGTAGTCTACATGTACATAAACACAAACACATAACAGATACAGATGTGAGCAAACCAAATATCAAAACAAGTGTTGAGTATTCTTAACATTCTCCTCAGATTATCAGTACAAAACAAAGAAAAAAAAAATTAGCACAGTACAGATATAAAACTGAAAGACCAAACCATTGCTATTAAGTCAATTCTGACTCAAAGCAATATTTAGGACAGAATAGAATCGCCTCAATGTGTTCCAAGACTGCAATTTTTATGAAAGCAGACTACATCTTTCTCCCTTAGAGTAGCCAGTAGGTTTGATCTGACATCATTTTGTTTTGAAGCCATGTGCTGAATCATTGCACCACCAGAATTTCTTTGTATAGATATATTTGTTTTATATTATTTCTTTATCAAAGTGAAAATGATATATATGTGTACTTGTATAGTCCTCATGTGGTGCTGTTGGTTAATGTGCTGGACTGCAAGGCCAATTTGAACCTCAGGATTGGCAGTTCAAGCTCACCAGCTGCTCCTCGGAAACCCTATACAGGGTTGCTATGAGACTGAACCTACTCCCCAGCACTTTGCAACAACATTTTATAGATGTATATCTATTTAGAAAGAGAGAGAGAGTGTGAGTGAGCATGTGTCCTGTTGTGGCACTGTGGGATAAAGCACTGGACCACAAGGTTGATTTGAATCATAAGGTCAACAGTTCAAACTCACCAGATGCTCCTTGGAAATTCTATGAGTCGAACCGATTCGATGGCACTTAACAACAACAGCAACAACATATATGTATATGGTATAGAGCTTTCGTAGATACAGGGACACAAACTTAATGCTCCAAAATGACCACACCAAGGTCACCATAAAAGGATGTCTCCTGTCACTTCCCCCAGTTCCTGCTGTCTAGGAAGGAGCAGACAGCTCCCTCCTCCAGCTATCTAGTTTTCCTGATTTAGTCATGCATATGCTAGGAAGGAGCTCTGGTAGCATAGTGGTTACGAATTGGGCTGTGAACCGTAAGGGCAGCGGTTCGAAACTACCAGCCTCTCCGCGGGAGAAAGATGAGACTTTCTATTCCCGTAAAGATTTACAGCCTCGGAAACCCTGTACAGGGTCGCTATGGGTCGGAACCGACTCGACGGCACTTAACAACAACAACAACATGCTAGGAAGGAGCCTATAGCCCTTCCTCCCACTAAGCTTGCTGAATTCCCTTTATTCTCTAAGAGGTGACAGACAGCCTGGCACCTTTGACTCTCCTTCCTCTCCTAGTTCCCCAAATCACTGTTAACTGCCGCCCTTACATTTGTGAATACCCCATGATAGAAAAAGACCCTAGTCCCAACCCATTAAGAAATAAAACTTCATGAAACAGCTAGCCACCACTCAACACAGCCCTTTGTGGATAAATCCCCTTGTCAGTAAATCATCTTCTTTATTCTCTTTTATTTTCTTTCTGTAGTAAGTTAATATCACTTAGAAAGAATTCTGGTTGTTTTTTACATCTCTTGACACCTATGTACTCAGAAGGCTTTTCCGTTCTGGGCCTGAAACCCAAAAGTAGTGTAGTGGTTTACACATTGGACTGATAACCAACAGCAAGATCAGAAGTTCAAATCCACCACTTGCTTCATGGGAGAAACATGAAACTTTCTGCTTCTGTAAGGATTTATAGTCAGATCCGACCCATGGTGACCTTGCATAGGGTTTCTAAGGAGTGACTGGTGAACTTGAACCACTGACCTTATGGTTCAAACCGACTTTGCAGTCCAGCACTTTAACCCACAGTGCCACATCAGGACTTCAGGAAACCCTATAAAGGGTCGCTATATAGAACTTGGAACCGACTTTACTGCATACCACCTCCACCATATATAGAAGTTTTCGTGGCTTCGTAGGATAAGTAAGAACTGGAATGTGAACCACGAGGTCGGCCATTCAAGCCCAACAGCCACTCCCTGTGAGGAAGATGAGGCTTTAAGCTCAAGCAAAGATAGACTGGGAAACCTTATACAGGTTAGCTTTTAGTCAAAACACTCCTCCACAGCATTTAGCAAGTCATTAAGTGACTTTGGGTTGTTCAACATCTCATAGCAACCCTGTATAGAGATTCCAAGGAGAGGCTGATCTGTTTGAACCACTGACCATGAGATTATCAGTCCAGTGCTTATCCTACATCACCATACCAGGCCATACCAGGACTGTAATGTGTGTGTGTGTGTGTTTGTAGAGATAGAGAGGAACAGAGACAGAGAGAGATACAGAGTCCTGGTGTGATTCTGTAGGATAAAGCACTGAACCAAAAGATCAGCTTAAACCACAAAGTCAGTAGTTCGAATCCATCAGCTGCTCCTTGGAAACCCTATATAGGGTCACTGTGAGTCAGAACCAACTCTGTGGCATTCATTTTTCCATTATACATGCATACATATATATCCATTATATATATATGTGTGTATATATATACAGTGGTGGTGTGCCCGACACATAGTGACCCTGCATAGGGTTGTGCAGGCTATAAATTTTTATGGGAACAGAAAGCCTCATCTTTCTCCTGTGGAACCGCTGGTATTTTCAAACTGCTGACCTTGAAGATAGCATCCCGACTCATAACCACTATGCTACCAGAGCTCCTTTATATGTCTACAATACCTGGTATTCCCAGACAGTCACCCATCCAAGTACTAACTAGACCTCACCCTGCTTAGCTTCCTAGATCAGATGAGATCAAGTGCATTCAGGTTAGCTTTTAGTTGAAATACTCCACGACAATAAGCAAGTTGTTAAATGAATGCTTATTACATATCTCTGCAGCTTTCAAACTTTATTAGCCTGCTGTATATAATAATACCAAAGTTTATGAGTTATGTATTTTTACATCAGATAACAAAAGTTCCTGGGTGGAATTGATCATTAAGTACTTGAGGACTAGACTAAAGATTGATAGTACAAAACCACCCAGAGGCACCAAAAAAGACAGTCGGGTAATCTGCTACTGAAAGTTCAAAGTCTGAAAACCCTAGGGAGCAGTTCTACATTTTATACATGGAGTTGAAATGAGTTGAAATAGACTTGATAGCAACAATAACATAATAGATATCAGATGCATAAGTAGTATCTTTATCATTGTTCTATAGACCACAGACCAAATTATCATTGATAATTGCTTACTTCCGGCTAAGTAAACTAGACGGTAGCAAGCTAATTACTTCCATGAGACCATGAGACTGATTAGTCCCAATTGAAAATGTATGTTCCTTAATTTACAGCTCTCTTTAGTAGTACTCTTTTTTTTTCATGTTTTATTGTGAATTATATGATATTTTACATGAGAGAACTTTAGTTTTACATTCATTCCATCGTATATCTTTTCATTGCCATGGTTCCAATCCACTCCATGCATCATCAACCAACCAAAGGGTATACCCTATAAACCTGCCCCCTACACTCCTCCCCCCCCCCCCCCCATTCTTCAGGACTCAGTCCCTCTCCCTCTCTGGATCCAAAGTCCCCATCCGCTTCATCACTCCACGTCATTGTCTCTGCCTCTTTAGGAGTACTCTAATTAGTTTTATTTATCATAGTTTTCAATCAATCTATCTTAAATCATTAATTTATCCACTTACTTCATTGTATTTTTGTTTGTTTGTTAGGAGCCCTCAAGTCCATTCTGACTCGTAACAACCGTATACACAACAGAACGTAACATTGCCGAGTCCTGCACCATGCTCACCAGTGTTGTTTGAGCCTATTGCTGCTGTCACGGTGTCAGTCCATCTCACTGAGGATCTTTTTCTTTTTTCACTGACCCTCCACTTTGCCAGGCATAATATCCTTCTCCAGGGACTGCTCCCTTCTTACAACATGTCCAAAGTATGAGAGATGAAGTCTCACCATCGTCACTTCTAAGGAGCATTCTGGCTGTACTTCTTTCAAGAAATCTTTCTTTTCTGGTACATTCAATATGCTGCAGCAATACCATAATTAAATTGAATCAATTCTTCTGCAGTCTTCCTTATTCGTTGTCAGACCTACACATGCATATGAGGCGATTGAAAATACAATGGTTTGGTTCAGGAATCTCTTAGTCCTGTAAGGAATGTCTTTGATCTTTAATACTTTAAAGAGGTGTCATGCAGTAGACTTGCCTACTACAATATGTTGTTTGATTTCTTGACTGCTGCATATGTGAACTGTGAATTCAAGCATAATTAAATCTTTGACAACTTCAGTCTTTTTCCATTTATCGTGATGTTTTTTATTGGTCCAACTGTGAGGATTTTAATTTTCTCTACATTGAAGTACAAACCATACTGAAGGCTGTATTCTTTGATCTTCATCAATATTTCAAGTCCTCTTCACTTTCAGCAAGCAAGGTTATATCATCTGTATATTTCAGGTTGTTAATGAGTTTTCTTCCAATCCTGATGGCATATTCTGCATATAATTTAGTTATTCAGATTATTTGCGTAGTATTCAGATTAAATAAGCGTCACAAAAGGATATAACCCTGGCACACACCTTTCCTGGTCTTAAAATATTCAATATTCCCTTGTTCTGTTTGAACAACTGCTTCTTAGTCTATGTCAAAGTTACTCATGAGCACAATTAAATGTTTTAGAATACTGATTTTTCATAATGTTATCCATCCATAGGTTGTTATTATCCATAGAGTCTAATGCCTTTGCATAGTCAATAAAACACAAGAAAAATCTTTCTGGTATTCTCTACTTTTTGCCAAGATCCATTTAACATTAGCAGTGATATACTTAGTTCCATTTTCTCTTCTAAATCTGGCTTGAATTTCTGGAAGCTCCCTGTTAATGTACTGCTGCAACTGTTTTAAAATCATTTTCAGCAAAATTTTACTTTCCTGTTATATTAATGATACTGTTTGATGATTTCCATTCTGTTGGGTCACCTTTCTTTGGAATGAACAAAAAAATGGATCACTTCCAATTGTCTGGCCAGGTAACTGTTTTCCAAATTTCTTGGTATAGACAAGTGAGCCCCTCCAGCAATGCATCCATTTGTTGAAAATTTTTAATTTGTGTTCTGTCAATTCTGGAGCCTTGTTTTTTCCCAAAGCTTGCAGTGCAGCTTGGACTTCTTCCTTCAGTACTATATGCTTCTGATCATATGCTTCTTCCTGTAATGGCTGAATATCATCCAGTTATTTTTGGTACAGTGACTCTGTGTAATCCTTCCATCTTCTTCTTCTTCTTCTTCATTTTTTTCTTAAATGTTTTACTGTGAATTATGTGATAGTTTACATGGGAGAACATTAGTTTTACATTCATTCTATCGTATATCGTCTCATTGCCCTGGTTACAATCCCCTCCTTGCAGTCCTTCCC
>NW_006408542.1:28515739-28517127 GCF_000296735.1 Chrysochloris asiatica | reverse complement strand
CCCATCTTCTTTTAATGCTTCCTGCATCATTCAATATTTTCTTCATGTTGTTGTTGTTGTTAAGAGCCGTTGAGTTGGTTCTGCCCCATAGTGACCCTGTATAGGGTTTCCAAGGAGTATCTGGTGAGCTTGAACCACTAATTTTACAGTTCAAACAGCTTTGCTGTCTGGCACATTAACTCACAGTGTCACACCATAATATTGCATCCAAAGGCTTGACTTTTTTCATCAGTTCCTTCAGCTTGAGAAATATTGAGTGTGTTCTTCCCTTTGATTTTCTAATTCCAGGTCTTTACACATTTCAGTATAATACTTTATTTTGTTTTCTTTAGCTGCCTTTTGAAATTGTCTGTTAAGCTCTTTTAGTTCATAATTTATTCCTGACACTTCAGCTTCTGTAAGTTCAATAGCAAGTTTCAGCCTCTTCTGACATTCGTTTTGATCTATTGTGTCTTCCCTATCTTTTAAATGACTTTTTGCTTTCTTCCTGTATAATGGTTTTGATGTTATATCACAGTTTTCCTCATCATTGTTTGTTGTTGTTTTTAACTGCCCTCCAGTCCAGTCCAACTCATAGCGACCCTTGTCTTTGTTTATTGATGTTTAATGCATCAAGTCTGTTCTTGAGTTGGCCTCTAAATTCAGGTATGCTATAATCAAGGCTATATTTTTACTCTTATGGACTTGTTTAATTTTCTTAACCTTTAGCCTTAACTTGTATATGAGCAGTTGATGATCTGTTCCATAGTCTGCCCTTGGCCTTGTTTTGGCTGATGATACTGTCTCTTCTCACATTACGTAGTCAGCTCTGGAGATTTGTAGTTGTTGTCATTGTTAAGTGCCATCAAGTCGATTCCGACCCATAGCAACCCAATACAGGGTTTCCGAGGCTGTAAATCTCTACGGGAGCAGAAAGCCTCATATTTCTCTAGCGGAACAGCTGTAGGGCCTGACTTAATGGGGTTTATGCTGATAGCTCTCCCCACCTTTAGTAGTCCTCATAACTGTAGAGCTCCCTCTGTCCAGCTGGGATTGTCGGGAGATTGGGAGCTTCCCGATGTATGTGGATGGGGACTGACCATACCTCTGGTCACAAGGGAAATGTGGGAAACAAAAACCTCACAATTGATCTCCTTGAGCCATCAGTTTGTTTCTGCAATACCAATATGTTTCATTGTCAGTGAAGGTCACTCAAAAGCCTCAAGGTGGTCGCTTCACTTCTCACTGGCCAGCACAGCACCTATCTATCTCTGTTTTTGCCACTTCTGTTCAGCTTTCTCTCTTAGTAGGCATTCAATTCACTTCTCTATCCATTTAATAGAACCTCAGAGTTCTAATACTATCATCTGCAACTGTTTCCTTTGGCTTTCCATAATTTTGTTGTAAAC
>NW_006408542.1:28497583-28513556 GCF_000296735.1 Chrysochloris asiatica | reverse complement strand
CAATACCAGTCTGAAATTGTTCAAACATGCAGTTAAGATGTATTGATAACTCATACTGATTGTGATGCAAAGATTGGAAACAAAGAGGAAGTATTAGTCATTGGAAAATATGGCCTTGTTGATAGAAAGGATGCTAGAAATCATATGATAGAATTTGCAAGACAAATGACTTCTTCATTGCAAACACATAAGAGATGACTATACATATGGAACTCACTAGATGGAATATATAAAAATTAAAATGACTACATCGGTGGGAAGAAAGGGTGGTAAAACTCAAAATGATCAGTCAAAAACAGTCTAGGACAGAATGTGTAACATATGATCAATTGTTCATATGCATATTAATGCTGAAGCTAAAAAAATTAAAATGAGTCTAAAGAACCAAAATATGACCTTGAACATTTATCATCTCAAAGATGGATTTGATGAGCTAGTCACAAATGACAGAAGACCAGAAGAGTTGTGGTAGGACATCAGAACATCATATAGGAAGAAAACAGAAAGTCATTAAGAAGAGAAGAAATAAGAACATGACTGAAATAGATATTAGAGAAGACTCTGAAACTTGCTCTCCAGCTTTGAGATGCAAAAGCAATTGGAAGAAATGAGGATTAGAAAATTTCAACAGGCAGCTTGAGAAGACAAAGTCACATTTTAAAATAAGATGTGCAAAGTTGTGGCATTAGAAAACCAAAAGGGAAGAACACGTTCAGCATTTCTCAAGATGAAAAAGACTGGTAAAAAAAATTGAAGGCTTGGCTTGAAATATTAAAGGATTGTATGGTGTGGTGCCGTGGGCTAATAACGCATCAGATTTCAAAGTTGTTTGAACTGCAAGGTTGGTGGTTCAAGCTCACTAGCTACTCCTTGGAAACCCTATACAGGGTTGCTATGGGTTGGAATTGACTCGATGGCACTTAACAACAACAACAACAACAATGGGCAAAATATTAAATGATACAAAAAGCATCAAATGATGATAGACAGAATACAAAGAGTCACTGTACCAAAAGAAATTGTTGATGTTCAACCATTTCAGGAGATAGAATATGATCATGAGCCAATAATATTGAAGGAAGAAGTCCCAGGTTCAGTGAAGGCATTGGTAAAGAACAAGACTCCAGGAATTGATAGAATACAGCTTGAAATCTTTTAACAAACTGATGCAGCACTGGAGGTGTTCACTCATCTATGCCAAGAAATTTGGAAGACAACTACCAGGCTGACTGATTGGAAGAGATTCGTATTTGTGCCAATTCCAAAGAGAGGTGACCCAATGAAATGCTGAAATAATTGACAATGTCATTAATAACACATGCAGATAAAATTTGGATAAAAATGAGTCTAAAACAGTATGGTAACAGGGGACTGCGAGAGGTTCAAGTGAGATTCCAATGAGGATATGGAATGAGGTATGTAATTGCTGACATCAGATGGATCTTGGCTGAAATAAAGGAATACTAGAAAGATATTTATTTGTGCTTTGTTGACTATGTAAAGGCTGTTGACTGTGTGGATCATGACAAGCTATAGGTAACATTGCAAAGAATGAGTATTCTGGAACATTTGATTGTTCTCATGAGGAGCCTGTACATAGACAGTTCTTCAAGCAGAACAAGGGGAATGTAAATGGTTTAAAATTAGGAAAGGTGTGCATCAGGGTTGTATTCTTTCACCACACTTATTCAATCTGTAGGCTGAGCAAATATTTCGAGAAGGTGGATTATAAGAAGAAAAATGTGGCATCCGAGTTGGAGGATGACTCACTAACATCCTGCGAAATGCAGATGGTGCAGCCTTTTTTGCTGAACATGAAAAGGACTTAAAATACTTAATGATGAAAATCAAAGACCACAGCTTACATTATGGATTGCACCTCAATGTAAAGAAAACAAATATCCTCACCACTGGACAAATAAATGACATCAAGATAAATGTAGAAAAGATTCAAGTTTCTCAAGACTCCATTTTGCTCAGATCAACTATCAACACTCATGGAAGCAGCAGTCAAGAAATCAATGACATATTTATTGCATTAGACAAATCTGCTTAACAGTACCTCTTCAAAATGTTCAACAGCAAAGATTTCAATTTGACGACTAAGGTATGCCTGACCAAGTAATGGTATTTTCAGTAACCTCACATGCATGTGAAAATTGGACAATGAATAAGAAAAACTTTAGAAAAATTGATGGATTTGAGTTATGGTGTTAGCGGAGAATATTAAAAGTACCATGAAATGCTAAAAGAACAAACAAATTTGTTTTGGAAGAAGTAAATCCAGAATGCTTCTTAGATTCCATGTGTCTACATTTTGCTTCTCATTATTGGGACATATTTTTAAGAGGGACCTGTCCCAGGAGATAGACATCATGCTTGGTAAAGTTGAGGGTCAGCTTGAAAAGAAAGACACCCAATGAGATGGACTGGCACAGTGGCAGCAGCAATGGACTCAAACATAGCAGTGATTGCGAGGTTGGTGCCAGACAGGACAGAGTTTACTTCTGTTGTTTATAGTGTTGATTTGGAAAAGTGCATGGTTTTTATTTACTCTTGAGTGTGGTGGCACAAAAAGAGGAACTGATGTGAAATGATATATAGGGTCAGGTAATGGACTGTCTCGTGGACTTTAATAAAAATTTTGAGCAATTCAGTGCAAAACTGAATTAGCACACATGTCCCCTCATTATCTTGCATTTCATATCTTGATTAATGGACTATCCATCCATCTCTTTATTCAGAACAGAAAGTAGAGAAGTGTTTTCTTACCTTTCTCATCTTCAGGCATTTAGGTAGTTTTTAGTTGTTAAATATTGCAATATTTTTTTTCAGTCATGAAAATAATGAAGAGTATTTAAAGTATCATAGCCTGCCAGAAGAACACACAAATTTGTCTTGGAGAGAGTATAGCTAGAATTCTTCTTAGAATTGAAGATATTCAGACATACCTTGGGCATGTTATCAGTAGAGAACAGTCTATGGAAAAGGACATCTTCCTTGGTAAAGTACAAGGTCAGCCAAAAAGAGGCATCTCCCCGGCAATATTGATTGACACAGTGGCTGCAACATGAACTCACACATAAAACACTTGTGATGATGGCTCAGGTCCAGCAGTGTTTCATTCTGCTGTGCACGATAATCACTGTTAGTTGGAGCTGACTATACATCACCTGACAGCAACAACCTCTTTACTATATCTCTAATCCATACTCTGTATCTCCAGCATCTAATTTGTTTTTATGATTTAAAGTGTGGTGCTGTGAAGTTTGAACCACAAAGTTGGTGGTTCAAACTCACCAGCCCTTTCCCAGAAACCCTATATAGGGTCGTTATGAGTTTGAACCGATTTGATGCGACTTAACAACAACAACAAAAGATCTGAAAACCATGTAGTAAAGCTTCTGTTATCTTCTTTCTTAATTATTTAAACAACTTCATAAATGTTTGATCTGCTTAGAATTCTGATTCCCCATTTATTCACCATGATGCTTCATAAGAATCTTTACAAAAATTTTTTTTTAAGTTGTAATAATGTTGCTGGTCTACTGAATAACTTTTATTACCTTGTGTTACACTTATATGTGAAACGAGGGCTTTTGTTTGTTTGGTTGTTGTTGTTGTTGTTTTGTGTGTGTGTTTTTCCTAAAGCATTATACATTTCTGGGGAGCAAAAGCAATTAGTTACCTTTGTGCCCTCAGCAGTTGTAATGTGATACAGGCTAATTATAAGATTAAAAAATATTTGTTGAATAAATAAATAAGGAAATATCCTTGAATTTTATTAACGTCTCCAAATATTCCCTCTTAAAAACAAATTAACAAAAATCTTTATTTCAGGCTTTGTTTTCTCTTCTGCCCAAATACATATATTAATTTCAATCATTGGATTCTTTATCTTCATTTTTCCTGCATAATTTGTGTTGTAAAGTAAAAGAAGAAAAGTAAGATAAAAAGCTAATCAAAACCTGTGTTATTTATTAATCTGCTAATAAGTCTGCATGAAGATCAGATTTCTGAATAAGTAACTTTACTTTTTCTGTTGACTGTGGACTTCTATGTTACTGCACATAATGTTCCATTAAGTGTGTGGAGTGTTGTTGTTCTAACAACAAATAAAACATTATCATTCATTGATTAACAGTGAGTGGAAATAGGTAGTGTATAATGAGAAAACCTTTTCTCACACTTTCTTTTTTTCATAATACTATAGCTTAATTTTGATCAGAATACTATAGAATAATTTATTCAATATGGATATGCTATGTGGCAGTTTTCATACCACTTGCAAGGTGCTGAGTATAGAAAAACTTATTTTTAGGTAAAAATGATTCTAGGAGTTTAAATTCATTCAAGAAGAGGAAATGTGTGTTATATCAAAATTGAAAATTATGTATATATTATTATGCAGATGGTTCATAAGTTCTCATGACCAACATAAGAACTGAAGAGCTTGCAGTGAGGAGATGATAGTAGACAAACTAATATTATATTTTGTATTTAAAAAGGAAGGACAATATCCAGCTGTTTCAGAACTGTTGAAAATTTTAATTTAAAGGTGAAAAATAATAGCATACCTAGAAATTGCATTCTGTGTCTGTCTCTCTCATACTCTCTCGAAAGGCATCTGTACATATGAAATCATTTTAGCTTTAAGAAGGATGAAAGACCGAAGCACATTGAATGAATAGAATAATACTGTTAAAAACTGTTTGAGAAAAGAACCTGAATCAGTTTTGGAGAAGATGAATAAGCATAAATAAAGAGAAAAGTACGGGGTGGATCAATGCCTTTAAATCTTTCAGTTTTACAGCATAAGCAGTATAAAACCAGGGAGAATAGAAAGGTCATCATGACTCCTGAAGAATGATATTTATAGGTAGCTCATCTTTCTTTTTGCCCGTGGTGCTATAAGTATATATAGAGCATATATGTGATGGAAATTATATGGGCTTGTTATGTTGAGTTATATATCCCTCTTTCCTGAGCACATGGAAAATTATACTTCCCATGTTTGTTGGTCTTCAGCAAATCCAATGACACAGCTTGCTGAAAGTAAGAGAACTTAAAGCACAAGAGATGAAGATCAGAGACTACAGGCTTTAATATGGATCACACCTCAGCATAAAGGAAACACAAATCCTTATAAATAGATAATTAGCATTATCATGATAAGTGGATAAAAGACTGAAGTAGTTAAGGATTTCATTTCACTTAGATCCACATTCAATGCCCATGGTAGTAGCAGTCAGGAAGTCACATTGGGCAAATTTACTATAAAAGATCACTTTAAAATATATATATATTTAAAGCAGATGTCAGCTAAAAGGATAAGATGCACCTTCCACAAGCCATAGAATTTATCCTTACATGCATGCAGAAGCTGGACAATGAAAAGGGAGTCCTAGATAAAAATTGACTCCTTTGAATTATGGTGTTGTTGTTGTTATGTGCTTTTGAGTCAGTTCTGACCCATAGCCACCCTGCATAGGCTTTCCTAGGAGCACCTGGTGAGCTTGAACTGCCAGCCTTGCAGTTCAAATGGCTTTGCAGTCTGGTACATTAACCCACAGAGTCAGACCAAGTGCTATTTAAGTACATTAAATATACCATAGACAGTCAGAAGGTAGAACAAAGCTGTGTTGGAAGACATACAGCTAGAATGGAATGGACACCAGTGAGACTTCATCTCATGTACTTTGTACATGTCATGAGGAATGGCCAGTCCAGCGGGGAGGACATCATGCTTGGCAGAAGGTAAAAATGAGGAAAACTTTCAATGAAAAGGATAGACACAGTGATTATAACGATTGGCTTAAAGGTAAAATGAGGATGGTGCAGGACCTGGCAAGTTTTCTTCTGTAGTACATAGGATCCCTATGACTTGAAACCAACTCAAGGGCCCCTCAAAGTCACAATATGGCCTTGTGAGCAGTTTTAGATAAATAATTTTTTTTTTAATGAGCATGAATTACAAGGATCACTTCCAGGTCCCTGTACAATGCTCCAGTCTATCTCCTTGTATATACATAACTAAACATGCCATAAGGTTAAAATGTAGTGAATAAGTGTCAAGTCATCCTTAACAAAACTGTAGAAGATAACTGTCTGAAATTTTTACCTACTCACCGGCTGCTCCTTGGAAACCCTATACTGGGTTGCTATGGGTTAGAAATGACTTGGCAGCACTTAACAACAACAACATATTGTAAAGGGAATTGTACCAGCTTATGGAGCTACAGACATTTAAGTCAATTTCCTGCCTTACAGGGATTCATTTTGCAGGTTAGCAGGAGATGTATGTCTGCTCAGGCCTCTGACTACAGAAACTAATAGAAATATAAGATTCCAGATGACAAGAAAAGATTGATGCCTTAGACAATAATAACCGAAGACAAGATGAGCTGTGCAGTGATATCAAGGTCAAGACACAGGAAGAAATAATAAAGGTCATTAACAAGACAAGAAAGATGACAAAACAAAATATATGTATGAAGGGTCTCTGAAACATGCTCTCTAGCATAGAGATTCTAAAGCAAATAGAGGAAATGAGAAAATAAAAGAACTGAACAGAAAATTTCAAAAGGCACTTCATGAAGACAAAGTCAAGTAGCATAATGACAAGTCAAAACACCTAGAGTTAGACAACCAAAAGGGAAACTTATACTCAGCATTTCTCAAACTTAAAATTAAAGAAAAAACTCAAGCCTCCACTTGCAATATTGAAGCACTATGCAGACAAAATGTGGATCATGACAAGCTATGGGTGATATTGAAGGGAATAAGTATTACAGAACCCTTAATTGTGCTCCTGAGGAATCTGTACATAGACCAAGAGGCACTTATACAAACAGAAAAAGGGTACAAAATAGAATACAAATAAACCACCATCATAGTGCTTAAAAAGAAGCAGAAAATTTCTGCTCATGTGCAAAAACAAAAATAGCTCAAACAAATGATCAAAAGAAGACCTAGGAATAGCATTAGAGATTGAAGAGGCTTTGGAATTGTCTGAATGGAAATGTTGTTGTGTTTTGTTAGGTGCCATCGAACTAGTTCCAACTCATAGCAACCCTGTGCACAACAGAACGAAACACTGCTCGGTCCTAGACCAATCTCTTTAATTGTTGCCAAGCTTGAGCTCATTGATGCTGCCACTTTGCCAATTCATCTCGCTGAGAGTCTTCCTATTTTTTTGCACCTTACCAAGCATGATATCCTTCTCCAGTAACTGGTCCCTCCTGACAGTATGTCCAGAAGTTTGGCCATCTTGGCTTCCAAGGAGCTCTCTGGCTGTACTTCTTCAGATCTGTTTGTTCTTTTGGCAGCCCTTGGTGCTTTCTTTCAATATTCTCCCCCAACACCATAACTCACATGCATCAATTCTTCTATGGTCTTCTTTACTCATTTTCCAACTTTCTCATGCATATGAGGTTATTGAAAATACCATGGCTTGGGTCAGGTACACCTTAGTGCTAAAGCTAACATCTTTACTCTTCACAACTTTAAAAAGGTCTTATACAGCAGATTTGCCTAATGCAATATGCCGTTTGATTTCTTGACTGCTGTTTCCATGAGTGTCGATGGTTGATCCAAGAAGAATGAAGTCCTTGACAACTTCAGTCTTTTCTCCATTGATAAGAATGTTGTTACTTGGTTTATTGGTCTAGTGGTGAGGATTTTTGTTCTCTTTGCATTGAGATGCAGTCCATACCAAAGTCTGTGCTCTTTGATCTTCATCACTAAGTATTTGAAGTCCTCTTCACTTTCAGCAAGCTCGCAGGTTAATGAGTCTTCCTCCAATCCTGATGCCACATTTTTCTTTATATAACCCAGCTTCTTAGGTTATTTGCTCAGCGTACAGGTTGAATAAGTTTGGTGAAAGAATACAATTTAGGTAAATGATATTGAGGTGCATCCAAATATTCCACAGAAAAGTCAAGGAAAATAAGAAAGTAATCAGAAAAGGGCTACAAGAACAAGATAACTAAATAGATACAGCATTGGAATCAGTAGAAAGCCTACACAAATAGGTCCATGTAATTAATGCTAATATATCAGAAATAGACAACACATTGTAAGGGCAAAGGAGTAGAATTGAAAGGATGGAAGCTAGATTCAGCAAGCTTGAAGATAAAGTTCTCAATACTACTAAGATGGAAGAACAAGTATAAAAATAATGAAAAAAACTGAAGACAGCCTAAGATTCACATGGGACAACATAGAAGGAATAACTTAAGGCTGATTGGAATTCCAGGGCAGGAAGAGACAAAGAAAACTACAGGAGAGAGTTGAAGAGCTGCGGGGAGAAAATTCCCCTAATATCTTGGAGGACAAGAAGATAAGCATTTAAGAAGCTGAATGAACCCCAGGCAGGATAGATCCCAAAAGAAAATCACCAAAACAGATCATAATCAAACTTAAAAAAACAACAACAATGAGAGATAAGCTATGATTTCTTAGCAGAAGCCACATAGGTAAGAAGACAATGGGGAGACATATACAAAGCTCTGAAATGAAAAAACAAAACAACAACTGCTAGCCAAGAATAATACACAGCTAAGCTGTCAATCAAATATGACAACAAAGTCAAAACATTTCAGGATAAACAGAAATCATGGGATTTTGTAAAGGCCAAGTCATACCTAAATATCTGAAAAGAAGAAAGAACTAAAACATTTTAAAGGGAGTTCTTTGGACTGAGAACCAGCAAAAGCAGATAACAACTAGAGACTGACATACGTGGCAACGCCACCCAGAACTCAGTACAGAGATGGAAGAGTACAGAACCAAACAAAACTACAAAAATGAAATTAGGGGAATTTGGAGGTCAGTTTATGATCAGGACAACTACAAAGTGAAAGAATGGAAAAATATAGTAACAGAGATCCATGTGTTGAGAAGGTCAGGTATATCTTAGAATAAAACAGACTGTCATAAAAAGAGAAAGAACTTAACAAATATATAGGGTAATCTCAAAGAAACTCAATGCATCTCCAACTCAAATCTAAAAAAGGAAAAGCCAAAGTTATGGAAGCATTAGCAGTATGAAGAAATTGACAAGAAAAAGCACACACAAAAAATGAACTCAGCACAGGGTAGCATACAGAACAAAGAAACAAGCAGTATCACAAAAATGAATTACAGCATAATGACAGATAGAGTTCAGGTGTGGCACTGTGGGTTAGTGTGCTGAACTGCAAAGTCATTTGAACCACAAGGCCAGTGGTTTAAGCTCACCAGCCATTCCTCGGAAACCCTATACAGGGTCGCTATGGGTCATAACCAACTCGATGGCACTGAACAATAGCAACAAAACCAGTAATTACATTTGAATGTCAATGGATTGAATGAACCAGTCAAGAGACAGAGTAGCAGAATGGATAAGAAAACAGGTTCCTTCAATAGTCTGTCTTCAAGGGACACATCTAACACACAAAGACAAAAATAGATTAATAATTAGAGGATGACACAGTGGCAAAAAGAAGGAGACAGCCTAAGAGCTCATCAGTGGACAAATGGATAAAAAACTTTGGTACATTCACACATGGAATATTATGCTACCTTGAAGAATAACAAGTGCAAGCCACCACATAGCATGGATGAACTTGAGGACATGCTGAGTGAAATTAGTCACTTGCAAAAGGACAAATATTGCATGAGAAGCATATTGTAAAAGCTTTAGAAAAGACACCCATACTAAAAGGGGGAAAATAAAAATAAAAATTCTTTATTGGGTACCTATAGGTGGAGTCCTGGTGTGGCGCTGTTGGCTAATGTGTCAACAAGGCTAATGTTCAAGGTCAGTGGTTCAAGCTCACCAGCTGCTCCTTGGAAACCCTATACAGGGTCGCTGTGGGTCAGATTCGACTTGTCAGCACTTAACAACAACAACAACATAGGTGGTTGGGTGTGGTGGTGGGGGAGAGATTTGTGGAGGGCAGGGATGGTAGAACACAGGGTAAGGGGAAGACACATCATACATAGTTCAGGTATTGGGGAGGGCAGTACACAAGAAGGGGGAGGGGAATGGAAGAACAAGGTAGCTAGGGGAACACGGAGATAAGTTTGCATGGGCTAAATGGGACAGAGGTAAATAGTGATGCATACTCAACCTTCTGGTCTTTGGCCTGTAGTGTTTAATGTATCAAATCTGTTCTTCAGAGGATCTCTAAATTCAGGTGGGATATATTCAAGGTTATATTCTGGCTTTCATGGACTTGTTTTCATTTTCTTCAGCTTCAATTTGAATTTGCATATGAAAATTGCAATGGAAATTCAATGAGCACTTGATAGTCTGTTCTGCAATCTGCCCCTGGCCTTTTTTTGACTGATTTGGAGCTTTTCCATCGTCTCTTTCTGCAGATGTAGTCAATTTGATTTATATGTATTTTGTCTGGCGAGGTTCATGTGTATAGTTGTCTCTTATGCTGTCTAAAGAAGGTATTTGAAATGAACAAGTCATTGGTTTTGCAGAATTCTATCATGCCTTCTCCAGCATCATTTCTGTCACCAAGGCCATATTTTCCAATTAGTGATTCTTCCTCTTTGCTCCCAACCTTTGCATTCCAGTCACCAGTAATGATCAATATATCTTGATTGCATGTTTGATCAATTTCAGATTGAAGAAGTTGGTAGAATTCTTCTATTTCATCCTCAAAGGAGGAGAAATAATGTATAGGTGCTTGACTGTTTTGTGGATGTTAGGTTTCCCTGCCTACTATTGTAATGTAGATATTTAAGTGGGATAGAAAGGAATATTGGGAAATATGATTACAGAAAGCTTGTAAATCCATCTTAAGCCTACAGCTGGATTATCTAAAAAAGGACTAGAATGTGCCCAGGGAAATAGACATCTTGTTAAACCTTTGTGGAGTATCAGACCCAGAACCTTCTAAGGTGGGACATTCCCATTTGAAAAGACATGCAGATCAACCGAGAATGGCTAGAGGAACAGAAGATACTTCTTGAAAGAAATTGAAAGAAAGACCAAGGGGTGCGGAAGCCCCTCCCCCAGGGTGACGATGAGGTGGGGGTGAGGGAGCTAGAGCAGACTCTTTGTCTGTGACAATATCAAGCAAACTGGAACTGGTTTTAGCCATCAAGGCAAGAAAAGTCAGTCCATCAGTGTAAACCCTTTTAAGACTGAAACTCAAAGTGAACACATGAACAGTCTCATATGCTTGCTGGTGACTACCCTTGTCAACTTGTGAGTGAAAGTGTGGGAAATGCAGGCACTGAGACATGGGCTGAAATTGTTCATATTCCATAGACACCCAATAACCTTGAGATGAGAGAGAGAAGAGAATGGGTTGGCTGGTTTGAAGTTCAGGGATATGTGTGAACTCCTAAACCTAAGGACACTGACCTAGCTACTGCAGGCTAGAGTTATCAGTGAGGTGGCTAGCTGGTCTTAAGAGGGGAGAGACATGCAAGAACTCTCAAAGTTGCAGTTGACCTAGCATGGATGGCTTGCTGACCAGAATTTGACCAGATGAATATGAAGAAGTATGATCAACTGGACCTTTACTTATGGATAAAGCTGGCCAAAATTCCAACCAAACAGGAAGGATTCTTCATATCAAGAATCAAGTGTGCCACCTCAGTGCACTGGGCTGATAGAGATGGGCAACTTAGACCTTGGCTATCAAAACTGGAGGGCTATCAAGGCACAAAGTGGCTAGCTTACAAACTTTCATGACCATGTTTAGTGTCAGAATGAGCAGAGTAAGACAGAATCCTCACTGAAGAGCCTTCCTGTTGTACAGATATGTATTAGTGATGAGGGGGTAAGATTTTATGATTCAGTTGTAAGTAGTTGTTATCAGGACTAATGGCGATTGTCACAACTGTGAGTGTAGAGAGGTACTTAAAAGTGGGGCACAGTTAACCTGTCATTTCAGGAACAGAGGACCCTAGGACCATCAAGAGGGAAGAGCATGCGAGGAGCATGGTATCCTAACTAGAAAAACCAGTAGCAGCAGAGATGGTGGCAGAGGCAATGGCAGAGAGAGACAGAGCAGCAGAGGACTATAGGGCTATGGACTGAGAAAGATAGTGTGACTACGGGCAGGAGACTGACTTGCAAAATGTGCCCTTTGGACATTTAAGTGAATATATATTTTCAGTGCAGTATGTGCACTGAAAAAAAGAGAAAGTATCGGTAAATACTGTTAGCTGATGGTGCATGGAGGGGGTTGTAATCATTGCAGTGATTGCTGAATGTAAAATGGATGAGCTGCCTTGTACACCTCACTCACTCAATTCACAATAAAAACTTCTAAAAATTTAAATGGTTGGTGGTTGGTTGGTTATGTGCCGTGGAGTCGGTTCCGACTCGTAGCAACCCTGCACAGGGTTTCCGAGGCTGTAAATCTTTACAGGAGCAGAAACCCTCATCTTCCTCCCATGGAACAGCTGGTAGTTTCGAACTGGTGACCTTAAGGTTCGCAGCCTGATTTGTAACCACTACGCTACCAGAGCTCCTTAAGTTAAATAAATAAAGTTAAATATGCTCTTTAATCCTTGTCAATAAACAGTAAAATATTTTCTGTTCTAAAGCATGTCAATCTAAAATATTTAAAACACAATATAGGGATTCTTTTACACCAATTTTAAATTATACTTAAGAATTAAAAAAAAAAGGCTCAATATTCTATTCTAGCTTAGGTTATTATCACTGTGGGAGAAATTTGCATTATATCAATAGAGTAAATAAAACTTGAATGAGAATAACATTAATATAATACATATGACTATGGAAATCCATTGCTATCAAATTGCATTGGGGGAATGAGGAACTTCCAAAACTTGATTTAGAATAGATGTCATACTGGATTCAAGTATTAGATATAGTCTATTTATTCTGATGTGTTTGTAAGAAATTAACTATTATTGAGAGAATAAAAAGCTGTTTAAGATTAAAAAAAAACAACAACAAAAACCTCAGATGGCATATTACTTTAGGCAAATCTGCTGCACAAGACCTTTTTCAAGTGTTGTAGAGCAAAAATGTTTGAAGACTAAGGTGCACCTAACCCAAACCATAGTATTTTCACTAACCTCATATGCATGTGAAAGTTGGACATTGAATAAGGATGACTATAGAAAAATTTAAGGAGCTCTGGTGGCATAGTGATTACGAATCGGGCTGTGAATTGCAAGGTGGGCAGTTCAAAACCACCAGCTGTTCTGTGGGAGAAGGATGAGGCTTTTCTTCTCCCATAAAGATTTACAGCCTTAGAAACCCTGTACAAGGTCGCTATGAGTCGGAACCAACTCCATGGCACATAACCACCACCATTACCACCATAGAAAATTTTAGCCATTTGTGTTATAGTTTTGGAGGAGAATATTGAAAGTAGCATAGACTTTCAGAAGAACAAACAAATCTGTGATGGAAGAAGTAAAACCAGGATGCTTTTAAAAGTCAGGATGGCTACACTTCATCTCATATTTCGGACATGTTATCTGAAGGGAGTAGTCTCTGGAGGAGGACATCATGTTTGAGAAAGTGAAGACTACCAACGAGATGGATTGGCACAGTGGCATCAGCATAGTCTCAAGCATAGCAACTATTATGAGATTGGTGCAGGACCTGGCAGTATGCATAAGGGTACTCTGAGTTGGTATGGACCTAACAACAGCAACATGGACAAAATATTGAGTGATGAAGAAAACATCAAAAGAAGATGGAAGGAATACACAGAGTCTCTGTACCAAAACAACAACAACAACAAAACAAAACAAAAAAAAAACCCCAAAAAAACAGGGGGGACAATGTCAAATCATTTCAAGAGATAGCATATGGTTAAGAGGGATTGACATTGAAGGAAGAAGTCCAAGGTGCAATGAAGCCATTGACAAGGAGCAAGGATCCATGAATTGATGGAATACAAATGGAAATTTTTCAACAAATTGTTACAGTATTGCAGGCACTCACTTATCTATGCAAAGAAATTTGGAAGACAGCTACTTGGCAAACTGATTGGAAGAAACTCATATTTTGCCCATTCCAAAGAAAGGTGACCCAAAGGAATGCAGAAACTAATATCATTAATATGACGTGCAAGTAATATGACATGCAAGCTAATATCATTAAAATTACATGCAAGTAGAATTTTGCTAAAGATGATTAGAAAATGGCTGCAACAGTACAGTGACAAAGAACTGTCAGAAAATACCAGAAAGATTTTTACCTGTGCTTTATTAACTATGCAAAGACTATTTCTTAATGTTTTATTGTGAATTATGTGAAGTTTACATGGGAGAATATTAGCTTTACATTCATCCTACTGTATATCATTTCATTGCCATGGTTACAATCCCCTCTATGCATCATCAACCAACCAAAAGGTGTACCCTGCAAGCCTGTCTCCCGGTCGTCAGTACACAGTCCCTCTGCCTCTCTGGGTCTAGAGTCCCCAGCTGCTCCATCTATCCATGTCATCATCTCTGCCTCCATCTCTGGCATCACTGTTTCTCTGGGTACGGTCCTGCGCTCCACTCTTCTCTCTGATGGTCCCAGGGACCTCTGCTCCTCTACTAATGCAAAGATTTTTGACTGTGTGGATCATTGACTATCGACAACATTTGGGGGAATTAGTATTCTGGAATACTTAATTGTACTGATGAGGAACCTGTACATAAGCCAAGAGGCACAGAATGGTTCAAAACCAGGAGAGTTGTGTGTCAGGGTTGTTGTTGTTGCCATAATTATTTAATCTGTATGCTGAGAAAATAATCTGTAAAGAGCAATTATATGAAGAAAGATTGTAGGAAGACACACTAGCAACCTATGATATACAGATGTTACAGCCTTGCTTGCTGTAAACAGAGAGGACATAAAATACTTTCTGATGAAGATTAAAGACCACAGCATTTAATATGGGTTTCACGTTAATGTAAATAAACCAAAATCCTCACACTGGGCCAATAAATAACAGGGTAAATGGTGAAATGATTGATGGCAAAGACTTCATTTTGTTTGGATCCACTATCAAAAGTAATAAAACCAGCAGTCTCAAAATTAAATTATATATGGCATTAAGTAAGTCTGCTACACAAGACTTTTTTAAAGTGTTCAAAAGCAAAGATGTCAGTGTGAGGACACTGGACCCAAGCCAGGGTATTTTCAGTAGCTTCATATGTGTTTGCAAGCTGAACAATGAATAAGGAAGATGGTTTTATAGTGTTTAAGAATGTTAAAATGCCATGAACTTCTAGAAGAACAACAACAACAAAAAAATTGTGTTGGAAGAAGTACAACCAGAATGCTCCTTAGAAGGCAGGCTACTGAGACTTCATTTCTCCTAGTTTGGACATATTATCAGGAAGTACCAGTCCCTAGAATAGGATATCATGCTTTGTAAAGTGGTGGGTCAGAGAAAAAGATGAAGAACCTCAGCTAGAGCTGCAATGGCTCTCAACTAGAAGCAGCAGCAATGGCCTCAAGCTTAACAACGATTGTGAGGATCACCCTGGACCAGGCAATGTTTTGTTTTTGTTGTGCACAAGGTTGCTATGAATCAGAATCAACTTGATATGTTACCTATCAACAGTAGATGACAAGTTAATTGTACTGGAATTCAGAAAGAAGTATGGAAAATGGTGTGCTGAAATCAATAATAAGCTTTTTTCTGTAAGCATGAGACTTTGGAACATCTAAGAGGACTTCAGTAAGTAAAAATCATCCTTGAGTCAAGTGTTAGAGGAAGTGGGATTGCAATGAAGTGAGATGAGAAAAGTGAGAGGAACTAATATTTCATGAGATATGCCTTATATCCTATGAGGCATTGATAGGTCATTATAGAAATTCCTGCATTCCTAACCTATGGTGGGTATGTGCCGTGGAGTCAGTTCTGACTCATAGCAACCGTGTACAGGGTTTCCGAGGCTGTAAATCTTTACAGGAGCAGAAAGCCTCATCTTTCTCAGAACAGGTGGTAGTTTCAAAAGTCTGACCCTGAGGTTC
>NW_006408542.1:28495434-28495953 GCF_000296735.1 Chrysochloris asiatica | reverse complement strand
TTGGACTTCCTCCCTGAGTATCATTGGCTCTTGATCATATGGTACCTCTTGAAATGATTGAACATTAACCATTTCCTTTTGGTACAATGACTCTGAGTATTCTTTTGGTACAATGTCCTTTTGGTACAATGACTCTGACATCTTCTCTTGATGCATTCTGCATCATTCAATAATTTGCCCAGAGAATTTGCATTTGCATCGTTCAATAATTTGCCCAGAGAATCTTTCTATAATGAAAGTCGAGGCTTGAATTTTTTCTTCAGTTCCCCCAGCTAAGAAATGCTGACTATGTTCTTCCTTTTTGATTTTCTAACTCCAAATCTTTGCATATTTTATTATATATTATTTGGCTTTATCTTCTCAAGCTGATCTTTGAAATTTTCTGTTCATCTCTAGGACCTCCTCATTTCTTCCACTTGCTTTTGCATCTCTACACTGAAGAGCAAGTTTCAGAGTCTCTTCTGACATCCATTTTGACCTTTTCCTTCTTTCTTGTCTTCTTAATGACTTTTTGCTCTC
>NW_006408542.1:28471799-28494769 GCF_000296735.1 Chrysochloris asiatica | reverse complement strand
TAAACCATGTGGTTGTCAGATTAAAAATGGCCAATACCAGTCCATTTCAGCTCACTAATGCCTAAGATATCAATGTTGATGCGTTCCATTTCATTTTCGACAACTTCCAATTTTCCCAGATTCATGCTTCGTGCATTCCATGTTCTGATTTTCAATGGATGTTTACAGCTGATTCTCTTAATTTTGAGTGGTGCCCCATCAGTAAATGAAGGTTCTGTGGGCTTTTCTCCCACGAGCTTTACTCTATTCACGTCATTATGGTCAACTGTACTCTGAGGCGGCATCTCTTCCCCAGTCGCATTTTGAATGCCTTCCAACCTGAGGGCCTCATTTTCCGGCACTATATCTGACAGTGTTTGTCTGCTGTTCACAAGGTTTTCAGTGACTAGCGATTCGGAAGTAGTTCGTCAATCTTTCTTCCTAGTCTGTCTTTGTCTGGAAGCTCATCTGAAACATGTCCACAATGGGTGATCTTATTGGTTATTTAAAATACCGGTGTCATAGCCTTCAGAATCACAGCAACTCAAGGCACCACAGCACAACAGACAGACAAGTGGTAGCCATTTGGTTTTATGTTGAAACTGGCACTTTAATTTTTGATATCAATCCTGATACAATCAAGATGTTCTCTCCTGATACAATTAATCCTGATACAATCAAGGTGTTCCCTCCTAAGATGGTGGCTCTGGGAACAACTGAGTGTCTTGAACTAGAAAACAATGGATTTCTGGGTTCTCCTACAATTTCCCCCAGCTGTAAGCCCTCCAATCCTCCAAACATAACTTTATATTTGTTTCAGAGTTCCAGCACCATCCCCTGAGCATTCTTGGCCCGGTATTCCGTGTTGTTTTTGACAGAGCTCCTCACTGCACGTCTACCCAATCTGCCATCTTGATTGCCAAGATAACCTAACCTGTAGGTTACCTAAATTTGTATCATAATCAGTATACCTCATGATAGCCATCACCTATCTGTTATTTGAGAATTGCTTGTAACTATTTTGTTAAACTGGTTTGAGTAGAGATTCCAGACTAAGATGAACTGGGAAGAAAGATCTGGTAGTCTACTTCTGAAAATCAACCAGTGAAAAACCTAGTGATCACAATGGTCCAATCTGCATGGGATTACTATGAGTGGGAGCGTCACTGGATGACAGCTAACAGGAACCACATCTTTATATCAGAAAGCTTGAAAAGGCAAGAAAGAATGGATTTTACAAACAGTCACTCCCAGCAGGAATATAGGATTTGCCTGAGGAGCAACAAGAAGGCACAGGCAGAGATTTTCTTTAGTTTTGTCAATACTCATAAAGTAGACACGAGATACTGGAAACAACAAGAGGCCAAAAGAACAACAGAATGTTATATTTATTTATTTTTAAAAGTCTAATCATCTATGTGACTAGTATACTTTCTGGTGTGTGCCTGATATAAATATCTGGAAGTACTTATATTTCATTAAAATTCTGTAACTAAAATTTCCAAAAAAAAACTCTCTTACTTTGTTTCCCTTTCTTTGTTAAAAGTTTTCATTGCTTTTTAAAGGTAACACATTTTTATTATAGAGAATTCAGTATAAAAATGTAACTAATACAGAAAAGCACAGACAATATGTAAAATCAACCAAACTTACATCAAATGCATTGTTTACTATAGGAGAAACTCATTCTAGACACCTTTTACCTATCTATCTATCTATCTATCTATCTATCTATCTATCTATCTATCTATCTATCTATTATCAATCTATCTATCTATCTACCTACCTACCTACCTACCTACCTACCTATCTACAAACTTAGATAAATATGACACAAGGGAAAAATTCATAAAAATTGCATCATTTTGTAATTACTTTTAATTAATTGATAAAGTTTAAGTTGATTTCAGTCACAAGAAAATATCTATAAGACTAATAACTAATGGACCATATTTTTAATCCTTAAAAAATGAAAGCCAGTTCTTCAACTGTATGCTTTAGTTTTAGAGAAGAGTATTTGTATTCCTGATCAAAATTATTAGTTAAATAGTCCTTTTCCACTTTTTTCTCCCAACCCCCACCTGCCGACTTCTGTATGCTTTGTTGTTGTTGTTGTTAGGTGTCATCGAGTCAATACCGACCCATAGCGACCCTATGCACAGCAGAACGAAACACTGCCCAATCCTGGGCCAACCCCACTACTGTTGTCACGCTTGAGTTCATCGATGCTGTCACTTGGCCAATCCATCTCGTCTGTATGCTACATTATTATTTATACATTGTCAGAGTTTATAAAATCCATATTCTGTTTTACAACCTTTATTTCCAGAGACGTTGGGTATTAATTCTATTTTTTAAAAGATTCAATGTTCTCAGCCAATCCTTTTATGACAGGTTTTCCATTTCATATATTATTTTGTTTTGCTTCATCACTTAGTTGACTGGAGTTATTTATCAATTTTTTTTTCTTTCAAAAAATGGCCCATAAATGTTGCATTACCTGAGTTTCTGTATGCCTGGAAATATCTGTCATTTTGTATTGTTTTGTCCTATTTTATTGTACTTGAAGGACAATTTGGTTATGTGTAAAATCATGACTCTGGTTTTTATTTTACTTCAGAATGTTGTAGCTATTTCTCCATTGTATTTTGGCATCTAATATTACTGTGGAAAAAATCTAAACCCAGGCTAAAATTTAAATTTTCCCTTATACATTACATCTTGATTCTTTCTAATTCTCTGAAGAATGTTTTCTTTATACTTGTTTGATAATTTGAATATGTAACATTATCAATTGTCCTGTGTCATTTTTTTTCTGGAATAATTCCTAATGTATTTTAATTTTTACCTTTATTCTTTCCAATTGTATGTTGAATGCTTGATAGATTATGCTTTTTAAATATTCTACTTCAAGGGTAAATTTATTTTGCCTCATTATCTGATATCTAAAATTCCTACCTTTATTTTCATTGCTTTGATCTTATCATTTCACTCTGTGATAAGTATGATTTTTAAAAATCTGATTATTTGAAACCTTTCCTTATGTCAGAATCCTGATGTACTGTAGGATAGTGCACTGGACCACGAGGTCAGTTTGAACTGCAACCCACCAGTTGTGTCTCAAAAAGCTTAGACATGAGTTGGAACCGACTCGATGGCACTTAGACTAACAACAAATCCCTTATGTCAATTTTTACGTTTAAATAAACATCTTTTTAGTTTCTTGATATTTTATTTTATATGGGTTTTCCACTCACTAATGCTAAAGATAGAGATGTTTATGCGTTCCATTTCATTTTTGACAACTTCCAGTTTTCTCAGATTCATACTTTGTACATTCTACGTTCCGATTTTTAATGGATGTTTACAACTGTTTCTCTTCATTTTGAGGTCTGCCCTATCAGTAAATGAAAGTCTCGTGGGCTTTTCTCCCATAGACTTTATTCCATTTGTGACATCACAGTGAACTCTACTTTGAGGAGGCAACTCTTCCCCAGTTTCATTTTGAGTGCCTTCCAACCTGAAGGGCTCATTTTCCGGCACTATATCTGACAGTTTTTCTCTGCTGTTCATAAGGTTATCAGTGACTGAATATTCGGAAGTAGTTCATCACTCCTTGTTCCTAGTATGTCTTCATCTGGAAGCTCATCTGAAACCTGCCCACCATGGGTGACCCTGCTGGTATTTAAAATACCAGTGGCATAGTTTTCAGAATCACAGTAACTCACAAGCTACCACAGTATGACAAACTGACAGATGAACCTGGACCAAGAGGCAGTTGTTCCAACAGAACATGGGAACACTGAATGGTTTAAAATTAAGAAAGGTGTGCGACAAGGTTGTATTCTTTCACTATATTTATTCAACCTGTATGCTGAGCAAATAATCTGAGAAGCTAGGTTCTAAGAAGAAAAATGTGGCATCAGGATTGGAGGAAGACTTATTAACAACCTGTGATATACAGATGATACAACCTTGCTTGCTGAAAGTGAAGAGAACTTAAAACATTTACTGATAAAGATCAAAGAGCACAGCCTTCAGTATGGATTACAGCTCAATGTAAAGAAAACAAAAATCTTCACCAGTGGACCAATAAACAACTTTATTATCAACGGAGAAAAGATTGAAGTTGTCAAGGACTTCATTCTTCTTGGATCAACTATCAACACTCATGGAAGCCGCAGTCAAGCGACCAAATGACATATTACATTAGGCAAATCTGCTGCACAAGATCTTTTTAAAGTGTTGAAGAGCAAAGATGTCAGCTTGAGGACTAAGGTGCGCCTGATGCAAGTCATGGTATTTTCAATAACCTCATATGTATGCGAAAGCTGGACAGTGAATAAGGAAGACCGTAGAAGAACTGATGCTTTTGAGTTATGGTGTTGGAGGGGAACATTTAAAGTGCCATGGGCTGCCAAAAGAACCAATAGATCTATTTTGGAAGAAGTGCAGCCAGAGTACTCCTTGGAGGCCAAGATGGCCAAACTTGGTCTTTCATAATTTGGACATATTGTCAGGAGGGACCAGCTGCTGGAGAAGGATATCATGTTTGGTAAGGTGGAGGGTCAGAGAAGAAGAGGAAGACCCCCAATGAGATGGATTGGCCAAGTGGTAGCATCGATGGACTTAAGCATAGCAACAGTAGTGAGGTTGGTGCAAGATCGGGCAGTGTTTCGTTCTGCTGTGCATAAGGTCGCTGTGGGTCGTGACCAACTGGATGGCACATAACAACAACAGCAACATGTGGGCTTTGGAGTCCTGGTGTGGCACTGTAGGATAAGTGCAGTAACACGAGGTCAGTTTAAACTACAAGGTAGGTAGTTCAGACTCACCAGCCACTCTTTGGAGACTCCAAACTAGGTCACTATGAATCAAAACCCGACTTGACGGGACTTAACAACAACAACAATATGGTTTTTAAATTTCCTGACTTCACAGTATTCCTTTTTATATCATTTTATTTTACTATTGTCTGAGAGTTCTACTTTATATCTATCTATCTGTCTGTCTGTCTATCTGGAGCTCTACTAGCATAGTGGTTACTTACTGGGCTGCAAACCGCAAGCTCAGCAGTTCAAAACTACCAGCTGTTCCGTGGGAGAAAGATGAGACTTTCGGTTCCCATAAGATTTAAAGCCTCGGAAACCCCGTACAGGGTCACTATGATTCAGATCTGACTCCATAGCACATAATCACCACTATATATATATATATATTCATCATGTTTGTTAAGTGTCATAAAAGGAGGAAGGTATTCTGTTCCTAGAGCTGTGTTTTCATTTGATGTATATGTAATGTATTTGTTTTTAAAGATAGATTTAATTTTTTTTCTTGTAATTCACATGCGGATTTGTCATAACATTTTCTTTCCTCTTGATAAACCTTAATGCTGACAATTGAGTTTAAATTGTCTTGTTAAATAGCAAAGATTATTTCTTTTATTTATATCCTGTGATATTCCATGATGTTTATTTTTGCCAACAGTAGTGAGGTTGGCCCAGGATCGGGCAGTGTTTCGTTCTGCTGTGCATAAGGTTGCTGTGAGTAGGTACCGACTAGATGGCACCTAACAACAACAACAACAATACTTTCACTTGAGAACTTTTTTTTTTTTTTTATAATGTTCCAGGACCTTTTCTGTGGCCTAATGATCAGCTAACCTGTGGCCTAGGTTTGTGAGCTAAACAAGGGAGGATAATAATTCCTATGCCAAGCACAGCCTTTATTAGAGTAAATATGCTTGATCATTGTGTTGTTCAAGGTTCTCTAGAGAAACGGAAACAATGAGATATATGTGTATATACAGATATGATTAAAGAGCCCTAGTGATGTCATAGGCAATGTGTTGAGCTGCTAACTGCAAGGTCAGCAGTTTGAACCCACCAGCTGCTCTGTCAGAGAAAGATGAGACTTTCTGATCTTGGTAAGATTCCTAGCCTTATTGATTTCATCCCACAATTATTCTGGTCTTAGGTCACTAGGGTGTAATATAACAAAGCTGTTCTTGGGACGGTCTCTAAATACAGGTGGGATGTTTTGGAGCTCATAATTTGGCATTGTGGGCTTCTTTTTAGTTTTCTTCAGCTTCATTCTGAACTTGCATATGAGAAATTTATTATTCCACAGTTAGCCTTTGGCCTTGCTTCATTGGTGATACGGAGCTTTCCCCCCATATCTTCCCAATAATATAGTCAAGTTTATTTCTGTGTATTACATCTGGTTAAGATCAAATGAATTGTATAATTACTAGGTGCCAGTGAATCAATTCTGACCTGTAGTGACCTTATGTACAACAGAATGAAACACTGACCAGTCCTGTGTCATCATCACAATTATTGCAATGCTTGAGCCATTGCAGCTGCCACTGTGCTAATCTATCTTGTTGTAAGTCTTCCTCTTTTTTGATGACATTCCATGATATCCTTCTCCAGGCACTGGTGCCTCCTGACAATATGTTTGAAGTATGAGAAACGAAGTCTCGCCGTTCTGGTCTCAAAGGAACATTCTGCCTATACTTCTAATACAGATGTTTTTGTTCTTTTAGCAATCCATGATACTTTTAATATTGTTCTCCAAAACTGTAACTCAAGTGCATCAATTCTTCTACTGTGTTCCTTATTCACTGTCCAACTGTCATGAGGCTACTAAAAATGCCGTGGCTTGGGTCAGGCGCACCTTAGTCCTCAAACTGACATCTTTGATTCTGAACACTTGAAATAGGTCTTGTGCAGCACATTTCCCCAATGCAAAACATCATTTGATTTCTTGACTGCTGCTTCCATGAGTGTTGATGGTGGATCCAAGAAAAATGCAGTCTTTGACAACATCAATCTTTTCTCTATTTATCATGATGTTTCTTACTGAAGATTTTTGTTTCCTTTGCGCTGAGATGCAATCTATACTGAAGGCTGTGGTCTTTGATCTTCATCAGTAAGTATTTTAAGCTCTTTTCATTTTCAGCAAGCAAGGCTGAATCATATGCTTATTACAGGCTGTTAATGCATCTACCTAAAATCCTGATGTCATGTTCTTCTTCATAAAATCCAGCTTCTCAGATTATTTGCTTAGCAAACAGATTGAATAAGTAAAGGGAAAGAATACAACCCTGGTGCACACATTTTCTGATTTTAAACCATTTAGTGCTCTCTTTCTGTTTGAGTGACTGCCTTTCTGTCTGTGTAAAAGATGCTCTTAAGCACAATAAAGTGTTCCCAAATAATCATTCTCCACAGTGTTGTCCTTAGCTTATCATGATCCAGATAATCGAAAGTCTTTGCATAGTTAGTAGAGTACAGTGCTTAAGCACTGGACCACAGGTCAGTTTTAACCACAAAGCCATTGCTTCAAACTCACCAGCTGCTCTTTCGAAATCCTATTTTGGTAGCTATGATTTGGAACTGAATTGACGGCAGTTAACAATAACAACAAAAAGCATCCTTTTGCCTTTTGCCTGGAGCCGCCATCTTGCAGTAATCCCCCAAGATGATGAACACAAAGGGAAAGAGGCGGGGTACCTGCTATATGTTCTCCGAGCCTTTCAGAAAGCATGGGGTTGTTCCTGTGGCCACATACAATGGAATATGTAAGAAAGGCGATATTGTGGACATCAAGGGAATGGGCACAGTTCAAAAAGACATGCCCCACAAATGTTACCATGGCAAAACCGAAGAGTCTACAGTTTGACCCAGCATGCTGTCGGCATTGTTGTAAACAAGCAAGTCAAGGGCAAAATTCTTGCCAAGAGAATTAATGTGTGCATTGAGCATATTAAGCACTCTAAGAGTTGAGACAGCTTCCTGAAGCGAGAGATGGAAAATGATCAGTAAAAGAAGGAAGCCAAAGAGAAAGGGACCTGGATTCAGCTAAAGCACCAGCATGCTCGCCGCAGAGGCGCACTTTGTGAGAACCAGTAGAAAGGAGCCTGAGCTGCTAGAACTGATTCCCTAGGAATTCATGGCATTAACAGGAGTGAAATAAAGATGTCTGAAATGCACAAATGCCAGGTCTTTGGTTGTGATTGTGTGGCGGTGTGGTGTTTGTCCCCCCCCAATACATAGCATTGAAAGCACATTGTGTTCCCCAGTTTGCTTGATAATAAATGCTTTTATTATTTGGGGGGGGGCGGGTGAGGGGAAGCATCCTTCTGGTACTCTCTTCTTTCAACCAAGATCCATCTGATGTCAGCAATGATATCATTCCTTCCATGTCCTTGTCTGAATCTGAATGTGGCTTGAACCTCTGGCAGTTCCTTGTCTATGTATTGTAGCAGGCATTTTTAATTATCTTTAGAATTTTACTTGAATGTGATGTTAATAATATTATCTGATGATTTCCACAGTCCACTGGGTCACTTCTCTTTGGAATGGGCACAAATATATATCTTTCCCAATCAGTTGGCCAGATAGCTGTTTTCCAGATATCTTGTCATAATTGAGAGAATGCCTTCAGTGCTGGATAAGTTGCTGAAAGATTTCGGTTTGTATTCCATTAATATCTGGAGCTTTTTCCTTTGCCAATACCATCAGTGTAGCTCTTGATCATATGCTACTTGTTGAGATGGTTTAATATTGACCATTTCTTTTTGGTACAGTGACTCTCTGTATTCTTTCCATCTTCTTTGATGTTATTACGTCATTCAATAGAGTTTCCATAGAGCATCTGGTGAGTTTGAACCATCAACTTTCAACATCAAAACAACTTTGTCATCCAATGCTTATCCTACACCAGGACTCCATACTTTGCATACCTAATATGAATACCACTTGGTCATGATTTATTAATTTTTGATAGATTGTTGAATTCTATTGGCTAGGAAAATTGGTTATCTTCATGAGGAATATGAGTGTATGATTTTCTTTTTTAGGGATGTGTTTGCCTGGTTTTGGTATGAAAGTTACACTCAGTTCATAAATTCTATTCAAGTTCTCTACTTCAATCTGCATGAAATTACGTAGTCAGTGCTTTTCTAAAATATTGTCCATTTCTTCTAGATTTTCAAATTTATACATGGGTGATAGAAATGGATATTGGAAATTATGATTATAGAGAGCTTCTAAACTCACCTTCAGCCTATACTTGATTGGATTTGCTTAAATGAGAAGTTAGAATCTGCCAAGAAAAAAAATAGGCTTTTTGCTTTTAGTTTTGTAGAGTATGGGACTTTAGGTGGAATCCTCAGCTCCACCCAG
Source organism: Chrysochloris asiatica (assembly GCF_000296735.1). Taxonomy (NCBI): domain Eukaryota; kingdom Metazoa; phylum Chordata; class Mammalia; order Afrosoricida; family Chrysochloridae; genus Chrysochloris; species Chrysochloris asiatica. The sequence continues at coordinate 28,485,599 of NW_006408542.1, read as the reverse complement.
AACCTCCAGAGTTGAGATATTTTCATTTTAAAAGCCATACAGGCCAATCCATAACTGCTGTGAGAACAGGAAATGCAAGCAGAGAGAAAAAAAAAAAGCTGACAGTTTGGCACTTTGAGTTTCAGAGCCATCAACAAGGGCTAGGAAAGCCAGCCCATCAGAGAAAACCTCCTTCTAGGAGTGACGCTGTCGGTTAATGTGCTGGACTTCAAATTCAGTTTGAACTGCAAGGTCAGTGGTTCAGGCTCACCACCTGCTCCTCGGAAACCCTATAAGGGTCGCTATGGGTCGGAACCAACTCGATAGCACTTAACATCTACAACAAGAAGACTGAATGTTAAAGGGAACTGGCAAGTCCCATGCTCGCTGGGATCTGTGTGTGAATGGAATTGGGGGAAATGAGCAATGAAGACATGGACTGGGTTTGGACATGTTCTATTGGCACCCATTCACCTTGAGATAAGAGGAAAGGGAAGGCTGACAGTTCAGGGAGTTATATGAACTACTGAGCCCATGGACACTGCCCAAGCTGGTTTGAAGAGCAGGAAGGTGAGTGTGAACTCCCAAACTTGCAGCTGGTATCCACTTGACTTAGAATTGGTGGCTAGGGTTGAACTAAACAGAACCTGACTAGATGAAAATAAAGGTGTTTGATACTCTGTTCAAGTGTCAATTGCTACAATGTGATGAAATGGACATTTATGTATGGATACAGTTGCAGAGCAAAGAGGTCACCTTGAGGACTAAGGTGCGCCTGACCCAAGCCATGGTATTTTCAATAATCTCATATGGATGCAAAAGCCAGGTGGTGAATAAGGAAGATCATAGAAGAATTGATACCTTTGAATTGTGGTGTTGGAGGAGAATACTAAAAGTGCCATGGACTGCCAAAAGAACCAGTAGATCTGTTTTGGAAGAAGTGCAGCCAGAGTGCTCCTTGGAGGCCAAGATGGCTAAACTTCGTCTCTCATACTTTGGACATATTGTCAGGAGGGAACAGTCACTGGAGAAGGATCTCATGCTGGGTAAGATGGAAGGTCAGAGAAAAAGAGGAAGTTCTCCAACGAGATGGATCAGCCAGGTGGCATCATTGATGCTGTCAAGTGTAGCAGCAGTAGTGAGGTTGGCCCAGGATCGGGCATTGTTTCATTCTGCTGTGCATGGGGTCACTATGAATTGGTTCCAACTTGATGGCACATGACAACAACAACAACAGTTGCTCAAAATTTTAATCACAATGGAAAATTCTTCATATCAAGGAAAATGCTTGTCTTCTCAGTATACTGGGTTTGTAGAAACAGGCAATTTAGACATTGGCTATTAATAATGGGGGACTTAAAGGCATGTAGTGGCTGACTTACAAATTTTCATGGGTGTGCTTAATTTTAGAATGAGGGGATACAGTAGAATTCCCACTAATAGTTTTTCTCTTTTCCAGATGGGTCCGGTGAAAGGGGTTGGGGAATGATGTTATTAGGATTATATGATTTAATTTTGAGCAATTGTTAGTAAGATTAATTGTGATTGTCAAAATGGTAATTGTAGAAGTGCAACTAAAAGGAGGGAGCATATGATCCCAGGACCATCATTAAGGAAGAGCATGTATGGAGCTTGGTACCCCGTCTGAAAAAGCAATGACAGCAGAAATAGCGGCAGAGGAAAGACGGAGCTGCTATGGACTCTAGGCCAATGGACCTTATCAAACATGATATCCCTCTCCAGTGACTGTTCCTTCCTGAGAATATGCCCAAAGTATGAGAGATGAAGTTTAGCCATCTTAGCCTCCAAAGAGCACTCTGGCTGCACTGCTTCCAAAACAGATCTACTAGTCGTGTTAACTGTGAAATGTTAACACTACCGTATTCAATTTATAGATAGGGTGCAATTTCAATTTCGATTCCAACATCGTACTTTAAAGAAATGAGGAAAAAACACTATATAGAAAGAAGAGAGACCTTGGAAAAGCAAAGCATTACTTAAAATGAAGAACAAAGATGGGAGCCTCTCACTTTTTGATCTCAAAATCTATCACAGTTACAGTGGTTAAAACAACCTGGCACTAGTACAATAAAAAAATACATAGATTAGTGGAACAGAATTGGGAACCTAGAAGTAAATCCATCTCCCTACAATCAGCTGATCTTTGCACATTAAATGGGGAAGAGATAGTCTCTTCAACAAATATTACTGGCAAAACTTGAAATCAGTTTGAAGAAAAATGAAACAAGATCCATATCTTACACCACATACACAGACAAAATCAATGTGGCTTAATTGCCTACAGGTAAAACCTGTATAAATTTATGCTTATAGATGGGAAGGAGGGTGAAATTGAAATAGGAACCAAATGAGGGATGTGGTATAACTATTATATGGAGGTGATTGCCCTTATTGATATGGAAACAAAGTGTATAATTTATTGAATATTAAAACTGATGATCTGTTCTGCAAAGCTAAACTCAATTTAAAAAAAAAGTAAAAAAAAAAAAAAAGAATGATTTAGAATTTGGAAACTCTATACACGGTCACTATGAGTTGGAATCGACTCAAGGGGTTACAAACACAACAATAATCAGCAGGCGAGACCTGGTGGTATAGTGTGTTAGGTGTTAAGCTTCTAACTATAAGGTCTGTGGTTCAAACCTATGGAGAAAATGAGGGTGCTCTATGGAGAAAAATGAGGCTGTTTGCTCCTTTAAATATTTAGAGCCTTGAGAACCCTATACACAGTTGCTATACGTTGGAATTCACACATGGGTTCATAATAATACCAATATTTATTAGCAAAGGAGTCCTAGTGAATCAGTGGGTTTGGTGTTGGCCTGCTAACAATAATCATAATCCATCAGATGATCTGTGGGAGAAAGATGAGACTGTCTGCTCCTGTAACTTCAGAACCCCATGGAGCATTTCTGCTATGTCCTAGAGGGTCGCTGTGAGTTGCAACAAACTCAGTGATAGTTGGTAGGTGTGTAATTATTAGCATACATTTATGATCATTGCTTTATTCCATTATTTCTTTTAAATTGTGTCATTCACTCTTCTTGATTGGCTGATCTTATATTAAGGGAAGATTTTCACGCATCATATTGTTTTATTTCTAAAAATCATTCTTACAAGAAATGCCAGGTAGATTCTTGCTTTTTTCTCTTTGTTTATCTAGCATGAGGTCATAGCTGGCATAGTTTACAGCCAGTAGATTTTAAATATGGGTTATTCAGCTCAGAAGTGGGAGTGATCGGAAATACAGAACAAATGTTTTGACCATATCAGAATCTATTTATCTCTTGTCTCCCACTGTAAGGAAATTCTCAGCACAAAATTTGGAATTATGTTAGAAAAACAAATGCTTGTGCTAAAAAAGAAGGAAAAGAAAGAAATACATGTACTTTGTATCCAACAAACAAGATCAATCTAGTGAAAAACATAGAAGAAGAAGTTTAAAAAGCAAAATGTGGGATTTTCCTGGCTCCAAAAATACAGAGGATTAGGAACATTTATCTTTAGTATAAGCATTTCCTATAAGAGGCCATGGGAACAAGATTTTGAACACTGCAGGAAGCATCATAGTTTGGGTGTTGGGGACGACAATATACAAGAAGGATATGGGGACAGAAAAACAAGGTAGATAGGAGAACACTGAGGCAGGTTTGCATGGGCTAAATGGGACAGAGGTAAATAGTGATGCATGCTTAACCTTGGAACAACTGGGCTCTGTGATACAGGGATTGATACATAATCTGGAGAGGGGTAACGATGTTAAGATGCTTGACTGTCTTACAAATATTGGTTTCCCTTGCCTACTATTGTAAAATAGACACCTGAGTAGGATAGAAAGGAATGTTGGGAAACATGGCTACAGAAAGCTTGTAAGCTCGTCTTCAGCCTATAATTGATTGGAATACCTAAAAGGATTCTACAACTTGCCCAGTGAAATAGACTTCTTGAAGAGCCTTTGTAGTCTATAGGGCTTAGGTGGAATCCTGAGCCCCCCCCCATCCAGAACCTTCTGAGGTGTGACAGTCCCACTAAGAAGGACAAGCAGACCAGTCTGGACTAACTAGAGCAACAGAAGAAAGTCTGTTGCTTTCTGAAAGAAAGATCAGCAAGGATAATGCAAAACAAAAATGGCACTCTAATTAGCTACTATAAGATCAAGCAATTGTTCAACAGGGAGTCATCAAGGCAAGCAATCAAGTCCCTTCCTGGATTACCCCCCCACCCCCCAAGACTGAAATTCAAAGAGAACAACACGAACAGTCATGTAAGCTTGCTGGTGACCAAATTGGTCTACTAGTGAGTGGAAGAGGGGAAAAAACAGCAATGAAGATAGTTAAACCATGTTCCATAGACTCCAGTAGATCTGGAGATGAGAGAGAGACGAGGTAGGGCTAGTTGGTCCAAAGTGTGCTGAGATTTCGGGACTCCTAAGCCCATGAACAAGTGCATAGCCACAGAGGACTATAGTTGAGAGTGAAGCATCCAGCTCATGTGAAGTAAGGGGAGATGCACAAGAACACCCAAACTTGCAGATATATCCATTTGAACTAGGTGTGATGGCTTGATGATCAGAACTTGACTAGAGGAAGATAAAAATTCAATTTTTTGATAAAGGAAACAAGTGTAAATTGCTATAATTTAAGGAACTTAACCTATACTTATGAATGTAGTAGCTCAAAATACTGACTGAGAGGGAAGGAGTCTTCACATCAGTTATCAATTCCTATCCCCGCTGTATATGGGGTCTGTAGGGATGGGAAACTTAGACATTGGCTACCCAAAATGAGGGGGTGATAAATGCATGAAGTGACTGGCTTATAAGATTTCATGAGGGAGTTTAGTTTAACAGTGTGCAGAGAAAGGTAGAGTCCCCACTGAATAGTTTTCATGTTGTCTAGACAGGTCTGATGAAAACAGCTGGGGAAAAGATTCTTATGATTCAATAGTGAGCAATTGTTACCATGACTAATTGCGACCATGACAATGGTAAAGGTAGAAGTGTTGTAACAAAAATGGGAGAGTAGTTAATCTTACAGTCCAGGAACAGAGGGCTCTAAGATCATCAAGTGAGAGGAGCATGAGTGGAATGTTGGCCTCTATCCAGGGAAGCAGCGACACCAGTGATGGAGGCAAAGATGAGGCTATAGAGAGAGAGAGAGCAGCTGAGGACTATAGACTCATGGAAAGACAAAGACTGAGTGCTGGTGGCCAGGAGGCAGGCTTACAGAATGTGCCCTTTGGCTGTTTAAATTATTATATATTCCTGAGTGCTTTTGTGTATATCCACCCTCCCCACCAAAAAAATAAACAACAACAACAACAAACCCCAGAGGGAATGAAAGCAAATACTGTTGAATGATGATGCATAGAGGAGAATGTAATCATTGCAATGAAATGATGAGTGTAAAACTGATGTTCTTCCAAGTAAACTATGACTCAATCCAAAAAAAAAAAAAAAGGTCACTCTTCAACCATTTCAAGAGACAGCATATGACCAAGAACTAACTGTATACAAGGAATATGTACAAGTTGCATTGAAGGTATTGGAGAGAAAAACAAAGCACCATAAATAAATGGAGTATCAATTGAGATATTTCAACAAATGGATAAAACGTGGGGCGCACTCCTTATGCCAAGATATTTGGAGGACAGCCATATGGCCAACTGACTGGAAGAGATTCATATTTGTACCTATTCTAAAGAAAGGCAATCCAACAGAATGCAGGAATTATCAAATCCCATTATTAATATCATATATAAGTAAAATATTGCTGAATATAACTCAAAAACATTTTCAGCACTACATTGACTAGGAACTACCAGAAATTCTAGCTGGATTCAGAAGAGGATGTAGGATAAGGAATATAATTTCTGCTGTCATATAGATCTTGGCTAGGAGCAGAGTAAACCAAAAAGAAGTTCAAGATGAATAAGGACAACAGATGAAGAACTAGTAAATTTAAATTATGGTGCAGCCAGAATAATGAACAAATATGTCTTAGAGAAAGTCTGAGTAGTTTGCTCCTTAAAATCAAGGATGGTAAGACTTTTTCCATGTCCTTTTTATATGATTTCAGTAGCAACCAGTCCCTGGAGAAGAACATCTTTCTTACTACAGACAAAGGGTTAGCAAAAAGGAGGAAGACCTTTAATAAAATGGATTGATACAGAGTTTAAACAATGGGCTCAGTTGTAGCAAAGATTGAAAACTTGCAGGACCAGGACTAGACAGTGTTTCATTTTATTCTACCTAGTATCATTATGAATCATAACCAATCCAACTGCATCTAACAACAACAATTATAATGATGCTAGGATGTGGAGGAATTTTAGTGAACTTAAGTGAAATGAAACTTGGCCCACCACAGATAATGAACTTCAGTGAAATGAAACTTAGCTTACCACTCATCTGAGTTTGTTGTACTGTGGTGCCTTGTGAGTTGCTGTGATTCTGGAAGCTATGCCACGGGTGTTTTATATTCCAGCAGGGCTACCCATGATGCACAGCTTTCAGGTGAGCTTCTAGATGAAGACAGACTAGGTAGAAGGAGTGATGATCTACCTCCGAATATTTTGTCACTGAAAACCATATGAATAGCAGATGAACACTGTCAGATATAGTGCCAGAAAATGAGCCCCTCAGGTTGGAAGGCACTCAAAATGTGACTGAGGAAGAGCTGCCTCCTCAAAGTAGAGTTCACCGTGATGACACAAATGGAGCTAAAGCTGTGGGAGTAAAGCCTGCAGGACCTTCATTTGCTGATGGGGCACAACTCAAGAAGAGAAACAGCTGTATACATCCATTAATATACAGAACATGGAATGTACAAAGTATGAATCTAGGAAAATTAGAAATTGCCAAAAATGAAATGGAATGCTAAACATCGATATCTTAGGCTGAAATGGACTGGTGTTGACCATTTTGAATCTGACAACCATATGGTTTACTATGCCGGGAATGACAAACTGAAGAGGAATGGTGTTGCATTCATCATCAAAAAGAACATCCAGATCAGTCATGAGGTACGGTGCTGTCTGTGATAGGATAATATTCATGAGTCTCCAGAGAAGACCAGTTAATACCACTATTATTCAAATTTACACAACAACCACTAGAGCCAATGATTATGAAACAGAAGAATTCTACCAACTTCTTCAATCTGAAATTGATCAAACATGCAGTAAAGATGTATTGATCATTACTCATGATTGGAATGCAAAGGTTGGGAGCAAAGAGGAAGGATCAGTAGATGGATAATCTGACCTTCGTCATAGAAATGATGCTGGAGATCGCATGATAGAATTTTGCAAAGTCAATGATTTGTTCTTTTCAAATGCCTTCCTTCGACAGTGTAAGAGACAATTACACACATGGACCTCCCCAGATGGAATACACAGAAATCAAATTAACTACATCTGTGGAAAGAGATGGTGGGAAAGCTCCATATCATCAGGCAAAACAAGGTCAGGGGCAGATTGTATAACAGACCAGCAATTGCTCATATGCGAATTCAGACTGAAACTGAAGAAAATGAAAACAAGTCCACGAGAGCCAAAACCTTGAATATATCCCACCTGAATTTAGAGATCATCTGAAGAACAGATTTGATACGTTAAACACAAAAGACCAAAGACAAGAAGAGTTGTGGAATGAGATCAAGAACATCATACAGGAAGAAAGCAAAAAGTCATTTAGAGATGAGAAAGAAGGAAAATCTCAAAGTGGATGTCAGAAGAGACACTGAAACTTGATATCCAGTGTAGAGATACTAAAGCAAATGGAAGAAATGAGGAGGTACAAGAGCTGAACATAAAATTTCAAAGGTCAGCATGACCAGACATAGTCAAATATTACAAGGATATATGCAAATATCTGGAGTCAGAAAACCAAAAAGGAAGAACACACTCAGCATATCTCATATTGAGGGAACTGAAGAAAGAATTCAAGCCTCGACTTTTGTTATTGAAGGTTTCTCTGGGTAAATTATTGAATGATGCAGAAAGCATCAAAAGAATATGGATTGAATACACAGAGTTACTGTACGAAAAGGAAATAGTTGATGTTCAGCCATTTCAAGAGGTAGCATGTGGTGAAGAGTCAATGATACTGAAGAAAGGAGTCCAAGGTTCATTGAAGCAATTGTCAAAGAACATGGAACCCGGAAATGATGGAATACAAATCAAAATCTTTCAAGAAAGTGAGGCAATACTGGAGGCGCTTACTCATCTATGTCAAGAAATTTGAAATACAGCTAGCTGGCCAACTGATTTGTGCCCATTCCAAAGAGAGGTGACCCAATGGAATATGGCAATCATTAGACAATATCTTGGATACCCCTTGCAAGTAAAGTTTTACTTAAGGTAATACAGGAATGGCTGCAAGCATACATTGACAGAGAACTTCCAGATGTTCAAGTCAAATTCAGAAGAGGATGTGGAAAGGGGGATATCATTGCTGATGTCTGATGGATCTTGGCTGAAAACAGAGAATAACAAAAGGATGTTTACCTGTGCTTTACTGACTATGCAAGGGCTTTCGATTGTGTGGATCATGACAAGCTATGGGCAACATTGTGAAGTACGACTATTCCGGAACACATAATTGTGCTCATGAGGTATCTGTACATGGACCACAAGGCAGTCGTTCAAACAGAATATGGGAACAGTGAATGGTTTAAAATTAAGGAAGTTGTGTGGCAAGGTTGTATTCTTTCACCAAACTTATTCAACCTGTATGCTGAGCAGATAATCCAAGAAGCTGGGTTATATCAACAAAAATGTGGCATCTTGATTGGAAGAAGACTCATTAACAACCTGCAATATGTAGATTATACAGCTTTGCTTGCTGAAAGTGAAGAACACTTAAAGTATTTACTGATGAAGATCAAAGAGCACAGCCTTCGGTATAGATTGTATCTCAATGTAAAGAGAACAAAAATACTCGCCACTGAACCAATAAACAATATTCTTATCAATGGAGAAAAGATTGAAGTTGTGAAGATCTTCATTCTTCTTGGATCAACCATAAACATTCATGGAAGCAGCAGTCAAGAAATCAAACGATATATTGCATTAGGTAAATCTGCTGCACAAGACCTTTTTAAAGTGTTGAAGAGCAAAGATGTCAGCTTGAGAACTAAGGTGTGCCTAACCCAAGCCATGGTATTTTCAATAACCTCATATGCCTGCGAAAGCTGCATAGTGAATAAAGGGAGATCGTAGAAGAAATGATATTTTTGAGTTATTGTGTTGGAGGAGTATATTGAAAATACCATGGGCTGCCAAAAGAACCAACAGATCTGTGTTTTAAGAAGTGTAACCAGAGTGCTTCTTGAAGGCCAGGATGGCCAAACTTCATCTCTCATACTTTGGACATATTATCAGGAGAGACCAGTAGCTGGAGAAGGGTATCATATTTGGTAAGGTAGAGGGTCAGAGAAAAAGAAGAAGACCCCCAGTGGGATGGATTGGCAGAGTGGCAGCATCGATGAGCTCAAGTTTTGCAACAATAGTTAGGTTGGCCCAGGATCAGGAGTGCTTCTTTCTGTTATGCATAGAGTCGCTATGAGTCAGTACTGACTCCATGGCACCTAGCAACAATGCAACTGGCTCTATGGAAGTTTTCATAAACATAAGTATAAATGTTCTTTTTTTCCCTTGGTGACACAGTTGGGTGGTCTATCACTGGTAAATCAAAAGAGAAATTATATAATTTGGTCTTCAAAATATTGTAAGTCATATTCCATTTGTTTGCTTAGAAATATGAGTGATTTTTACAAACTATGTATAAAAATTGTCTTGTGCATATTTTGTAAATGTCACCCTAACATCTCAGTTCACTTTCACACAATTTGTTCAGGTTACCTGAGTGTGGCATTAATAACTCCAAGGGCACAGTTTAATTTTGGCATGGGACAGTTGTATTGAAGTAAAAATAATAAATAGGAAACAAACAAAACAACTCTGTTTTACTCCCTCGCCAAAATACCCAAGTATGATAGTTCATAACATTCTAATATGTTCTCTATCAAAGGAAATCACTGGAATAATAGCAGGAAATCAGCTGAACTCATTCCATTCCTCCTGCACATAAAAGTAAATTGAAGCTAGGTGATAACAGGATAAGTTGTCTTAGCTGACATTGTCTTTTCCAGGGAATACAAATTGAAACAGAAATTTTGAGTTGTGTTAGAAGTTGGAACAATACAGCAAGTCAGAGGCAATTAAAAGGTAAGAGAAAGTAGTAGCTTTTGGTTGTGTTTTAGTTTTAACTTTGTGGCTGGTAAGAGTAGATATAATTGTTTAAAAGGAATTTAAATTCCAGTATTATTGAACAATTTAGGAGTATCTCTAGACACATTAATTGGATTTGGTTTTCCTGACCCAAATAGGTTATATCCTAGAATAGTGAGAAAATTTGTAGAAAGAAAGCTGAACTTCAATAATCTCTGATGAAATGAGAAAAGCCTGGCACAATCTAGAGATAAGCAAATGCCATTCTGAACGTTTTAAAAAGCAAAAGGGTGGCCAGCTATAGGCTTTAAAGTTGTATAATTGATAAGAATAATAAAATACTTTAGAAATGCTGTATTATTCTTTTAAGGAAGCCTGGTGGCCATATAGGACAAACACTAGGCTACTAATTACAAGTTCAGAAATTTAAACCCACCAGGGTCTCTATAGGAGAAAGATGAGGTTTCCTCCTTCCTTAAATATATACAGTCTGGGAAACCCTATGCAGAGTCTCTAAGAGTCAAAATCAACTTGATGACAGTGAGTTTGGGTTACATATTGTACTTTTAGGGGGAAAAAAAGTCAAATAGAGGAAGCAGAAAACCACTGAGATCAAGTAAAGCCAGGCTAACTCTAAATATTTATATTTTTATGTGCAAGTCTAGCTTTTTCAAGGCATCTATGTCAGGAAATAGCCATGGTATTTTCAATAACCTCATATGCATGTGAAAGCTGGACAGTAAATAAGGAAGACCGTAGAAGAATTGATGCTTTTGGGTTATGGTGTTGGAGGAGAATGTTGAAAGTACCATGGGCTGCCAAAAGAACCAATAGATCCATTTTGGAAGAAGTGCAGCCAGAGTACTCCTTGGAGGCCAAGATGGCCAAACTTTGTCTCTCATACTTTGGACATATTGTCAGGCGGGACCAGTCGCTGGAGAAGGATATCATGTTTGGTAAGGTGGAGGGTCAGAGAAAAAGAGGAAGACCCCCAACGAGATGGATTGGCCAAGTAGCAGCATTGATGGACTCAAGTGTGACAACAGTAGTGAGAATGGCTCAGGATCCGGCAGGGTTTTATTCTGCTGTGCATAGGTTGCTATGGGTCGATACCCACTCGATGGCACCTAACAACAACAACAACAACAACAACAACAATGTCAGGAAATGAGCAGTATTTTTACAAATACTCTCACAGTATCCAAATAGTTAAAATTGAGACTGATAGATTCAGAAAACAGTTTTCTAGCTATCCAATAAATGTTTCCTGGATAATGTTGATTTAATGGATCAGTGTCTCCCAATTGAATGTTGCAGGTCCATGCTCTCAACTTGTTTTCAAACAATTAATACAGATGATACTACACATAATATCCATACAAATGTGGAAGTAAATGATAGTTGAGATAATCATAATTCTTTAGATAACCAAATTTTAACAATCTAAGTATATAACAAAAGTGTAGAACATTGGCATGATGTCTACTTTGAATAATTAAACCAATAATGCAAATACAGTACACAAACTATATATAAAGACATTTTGTGTAAAACTGTTTTAAAATAGTCATTGAGAAGAGCTACTGTGGGTGGTTGTCTGCAAGACCAATGAGAACAAGAAGAATGAGGTAGTAACCAAATGTTAACACAAACTTGAGTTATGTAACTAATGGAATAGTATGAAAAACAAAGAGTGTTTTCTTCAAAGAAGAGATCTGGTGAGAGATAAGAAGTGCCTAATGTCTGGGGAGCATCAAGCATGATTTTATTCTTAGATGTTGTTGTTAAGTGCCATGGAGTTCCGATTCATAGTGACTCAGTATATGGTTACTGAGAAGTGGTTGGTAGGTTGAATTCTCAGCCTTGCCAATAGCAGTCCATTGATTACCCTACAGCGTCACACCAAGATGCCAAAATCCTAGATGGGTGGTCCTTTTTATATCTCCATGCTTACAGTTTTGAATTGGGGAAACAGCATTATCTTCTTCATGAGTGTTAAAGATTAAAAAACAGTATTTATAAAAATTATGCCGTATAGCTTGAGGACTAAGGTGCGCCTGACCCAAGCCATGGTATTTGCAATAACCTCATATGGATGCGAAAGCTGGACAGTGAATAAGGAAGATTGTAGAAGAATTGATGCCTTTGAGTTGTGGTGTTGGAGGAGAATACTGAAAGTGCCGTGGACTTCCAAAAGACCCAATAGATCTGTTTTGGAAGAAGTGCAACCAGAGTGCTCCTTGGAGGCCAAGATGGCTAAGCTTCGTCTCTCATACTTTGGACATATTGTCAGGAGGAACAGTCACTGGTGAAGGATGTCATGCTGGGTAAGATGGAGGGTCAGAGAAAAAGAGGAAGACCCCCCCAATGAGATGGATCAGCCAGGTGGCATCATTGATGGCGTCAAGTGTGGCAGCAGTAGTGAGGTTGGCCCAGGATGGGACATTGTTTCGTTCTGCTGTGCATGGGGTTGCTATGAGTCGGTTCTGACTCGATGGCACCTGACAACAACAACTCTGTGTTATTTGATAGATTACAATTGCTATTACTATTGGGATTGTTAAATTATAGTCACATTTTATGTCCTTTGGCCTTTTCTATGTGTGGCACTTGCCAGTAAGAACTTAGTATCTTGAAGACTCTACTGGGTGTGTAGAGGACACTGGTCACACTGTATCCTCTACATTTGTTTCGTTTTAGCCACAATAGCGTTTCTCATAATAGTCCCTTTCCATTACATCTCCATTGATAAAGTTAAAGTCCGCCTTTACCAAAATGTGACTCCCAGGTGTATCCTTGTGTCGCAGTTTTCCTTATCTCCATTTATTAGGGTTCCCTGCCAAACGTGTTTTCCTAGAAACTGATTCTAAAATGGCACTGTTGTGCTCCAGAACATAGAATCTCACAAAAGCATGCTCAGGGACATGTCATTTATCTTATTTTGACACAGGTCCTTCACAGTATCCTCGTGTTGTCACAATAGCTCTGGTTGTTCCCAGTGTATTTCAGGACCCTTGTTTTGTCTCAGTCTCACTATCTATTTTCTCCTTCTACTCCAAGTGAGTAAACTTTCCTTCTGTCATTCTTCCTTTCTTTGCTGATGCAATTTCCATGACCTTAAATTAACTGCTCTTGAGGCTTACACTGATCCCATTTTCCCAGGTCCATCATCCTGCATTTAATTACAATTACAATTAAGTCTTACTGTATACATTTATTTAGTACATATAACTCAGTTACCATAGCTAGATATTGAAGAATATATACCATTATTTTCTTCTCTTTTGTTCATTTCATGTCCTCAATATTCAACCAAGCACTACACAGTGTAGGCAGCTAGGTCTTTGTAATACGCTTGGTTTTTACTTTTCTTTTAAGTTTCAACCTTCTCATTTTATATTAATATAATAGAGATTGTGGTGGTGGTAATTATGTGCCTTGGTGTTGGTTCCGACTCACAGCAACCATGTACAGGGTTTCTGAGGCTATAAATCTTTACCAGGGCAGAAAGCAGAAAGCCTTATCTTTCTCCCACGGGACAGCTCATGGTTGTTTTTTTTTTTTTTT
>NW_006408542.1:28450578-28462765 GCF_000296735.1 Chrysochloris asiatica | reverse complement strand
CTCTGATTCTTTCCCCTCTTCGTCCCACATAAGATGGCGGCTCCTGGAGCAGCTAAGTGTCCCAAACCAGGAAGCAATGGATTTCTTGCTTCTGCCACAAACTTCCTAGCTGTAAGTCTTCCAACCTTCTAAATATTCCTTTATATGTGGATCAGAGTACGGAGACCATCCCCTGAGCCTTCTTGGTCCTGTATTCTGTGTTGTTCCCAGCAGAGCTCGTCACTGCACTTCTACCCTGTCTGCCATCTTGTTTTACCTCCCCCCCGCTCGTAGTTTTGAACTGATATAATAGAGCTAAATCCTGTTTTTTTATATTTGTTTCCACTGTTTTTGAAATTTGAATTGATCATTTGTTTCTCTTCCTGCCTGTTTTCTTTCCTAATTTGCTTATTTTCATTCTCTTGTTCTTCCACCAAAGGAGCCCAATTAGTGCAATGGTTAACTACTCTTCTCTTAACTGAAAGGTGGGCAGTTTGCAAAATAAGTATATTATAAGTATATTGAATAAATTGATTAATGTGATAGTCAACTGCACAACATTAAACATGTACTAGAGCCAGAATTGTGTAAATCTAAAATAATGTAAAATAGTGTTGGCAGACTCCAGGGTAATGAATCAGAGTATTTGTGAAGGAAGACTTTTTTTTTTATCCACAAAGGTTTCTCATTCCCATATATGCTAACAGTGTTTACTCCCATTATACTCTATGTATAGTATATGGATTTCTTTCTATTTATTGGCTCTGATGACTTTAACAAACACCTTCATAGCTAGAACAAAGATCTGGTTTTCCCTGAAGTTTCATCCTTACTTCATATACCACTGAGCATAGTCACAGCTACCAATGCCAGCATTTTCTATTCCAGCATGCAAGCTTTTTAAAAACTTGTTATAAATTATAGAAGGGGGAAGGGAAATAAGTGGGCTCTCCTATATTCTTCCCTAAGGCTTACTTTGAACAATGAACCCAATACAGTGCTGTGCATCATATTGCTGAGCTGCCAGAATTCAAACTTTGCTAAGTACAAGAGCCAAGGGAGCTATTAGCCAGCTTCTAAGCCCCAAGCTTAACAGTCAGGATGAGGCTAGTGTCACAGGTTTCTTTGGAATGTGATTTTTCTTGATTCTTTTCCATTTGGATGTGTGAAAGTGTGAGGGAGGTTGAAGCAGTTGGAGAGGGAGGGAAAGCATGTCTAGAGTGATGACACATTTAAAAATATCTTCCGAGAAGCCCTGAGCTCTCTAGCTATGTATGGATTCTAAATATAGCTTTGCCAACCGGAGAGAGGTGCACCCATTGAGTTTTCATAAATTGGTTCTCGCACCAGGTAAAGATGACTCACCCAGAGGGAGTTCAGTTTGTGATGTGTCATCTCAGCAATATCTTACCCTTCAAAGACCTCCCTAGAAAGCCACACCTTCCTCCTCAGAGAATAGAGGAAAAATGACATACACACATACACATCTAGTAGCATTGCATCTCTATTAATTCCCTCCAATACACACTCATAGAGAAATCAGTTTTTGGTTGTTGTTGTTATACAAAGTCTTGCTAGGTAATAAATCTTTATCAAAAGAAACGTTTTCAAAATTAACAGTAAGGAAATATTATATCCTCTTGCTTGAGTATTTTCCCTGTTTGGATGGTTGTTTTTGTTTGTTTGCTTGAAATAAGAAAACCTAGAAATAGTGCTTTGTTAAAAATATGTTTTTAGCATTTGAAATAAGTAGACAAGACCGCATGGAGAAACTCTTAGTTACTGCGTGAAGGTTTTTTTTTTTGTCCCTTTAGAACTCACACAAGCAAACACACTTTTTTCCCAAATATCAATTAAAATCAAACCTCTTGGAACCTGTAGTTAAAGGTGACTGTGAAAACATCTATTAGAGTTCTTGCCCACTGAGTATTTATTATGTTGTCTAAAGTTATTACACTTTAACAGCTATGTGTTCATAAGTTGATTCGCAACCATGGCTATTTAAAAACTTCCACCGATGCGCTAACTATAAGGAAATTGCCATCTGTGTCTCTTAGGAAGGAAGAGCTTTAAATGTAATTAACTCTTGTCATTCTAAATTTTTTAGCTTGTTCTCTCCTGTGAATTAATTTTTCCTTGGTCTTAATTCTTGAGGTGGGTGAGGAGTAGATGTGGAAAGATGTAAACTAGGATGAATTCTCCATCGTGAATAGGAGAAAGAAGAAACCTTAATTTAGTGTTGGTGATTTGGTTTTCTACCTCGAGCTCCTCCTGTTTCCTTTCCCACTTTCCTTTAAAGCAAGATGTCAAGCTGCTTCCACCATATTGATCACTGTTATTATTGAAGTGAAAGGGATAGGCAGGCTGAAGGTAGAGACACTCCCATGGAGAAGCGGCATCAGAAGGCTCATGATTCCATCAATCTCATGTAGAATTCTTCAATCAATTGTTACTGTTTTCTATCTGCAGTGTAGGCAGCTAGGTCTTTGTAACACACTCAGTGTTTACTTCTCTTTTGAGTTTCAACCTTCTCATTTTATATTAATATAATGGAGATGGTGGTGATGGTGGTTATGTGCCTTGTAGTTGGTTCTGACTCACAGCGACCCTGTACAGGGTTTCTGATGCTGTAAATCATTATGGGAGCAAGAAAGCCTTATCTTTCTCCTGCAGAACAGCTGGTAGTTTCAAACTGATAATAATAGAGCTTAGTCCTCTTTTTTGATATTTGTTTCCACTGTTTTTGAAATTTGAATTGATCCTTTGTTTGTCTTCATGCCTGTTTTCTTTCCTACTTTGCTTATTTCCATTCTCTTGTTCTTCCCCAAAAGGAGCCCAGTTAGTACAATGGTTAACTACTCTCCTCTTAACTGAAAGGTGGGCAGTTTGTATCTACTAGCCTCTCTGTTTTAAAAAAAATGAGCAGTCTGCTCTTATAAAGGCTCAGGAACCCTCTGGGACAATTCTACCCCTTTCTAAAAAGTCAGTCTGAACCAGTATTGATTGATAAGAGTGGGTTTAGGGGTTTTTTTTTTTGTTTTTTTTTTTTGGTGGTGGTGGTAGTGGTCCTCACCACCAAATTAGAAAAATAAATAAAATATATATTTTTTTAATTGTAGATAGTTTTTACTTAAAATTTTAGCAAAATCTTTCTCTTTGTTTTGTTGCTTTTGATGTTAGTATCATAATCCAGTTAAAAGAACTATCAGTTTTATAAATTTCCTCTACAGATTCATATATTCAGAGACACTTAACATGATTAGACAAAAATAAATGGGCAAGAAACTTCAGTCAATTTTAGGATCTTTCATCTATAATCAACTAAATTAAATGATTTCCATAAATGCAAAATAACTATAATGAAGACTCTCTGTTTTACCTGCCACGCTTTTCTTTCCCCTCTCAATATTAGGTAATAGCATTACAACTTTGGATTCAAAACAGTATTTAAATATTAGATAGGTTTTTGTTTTGACTGAGGAGCTATTAGTTACAGTTGTTCAGAATAATGAATATGGTTTGAAGGAAATCCATGAGTACCTTAGTACTTAAAACTATACCCTGCCCAGGCTAATAGATGAAGACATCTTCCATCATATCAAAATAAAATGAGAAGGTGAGTTCAACTGCTTTTCTTTAACCTTTTATTTTGAAATGGGTGAAGGTTTACAGAGCAGATCATCAGTTTTACATTAAACAGTTCATACACACTTCATTTCATCTCACTGATTGCAATCCCCTTGGTATAACATCACTTATTCTACTTCTCCCATTGTTTCTTGTTTCTATTCCTCCTTCCTTCCCAACCCTGTATGGGGTTTTCAAGACTGTAAATCTTTACAAAAGCTGCACATAAAGCCTTTCTCGTGTGGAACAGCTGGTAGTATTAAACCTTGAGGTTAGCAGCCTGACTTGTAACCACTATGCTACTAGAGCTCCTTTCCCATTCTGTTGTCATGTGCTGTCAAGTTGGTTCCGACCAATAGCGACCCTGTATAGGGTTTCCAAGGAGCAGTTGGTGAGCCTGAACTGCCAACCTTGCAGTTCAAACGGCTTTGCAGTCTGGTGCATTAACCCACAGCACCATACCAGGACTTCTTTCACATTCTAATCACCAGTAATTGTTAATGTTTCTTTGTTTGTTTGGTTGGTTTTTTTTAGTGTTTTATTGTGAATTATATGATAGTTTACATGGGAGAACATTAGTTTTACATTCATTCTATCATACATCGTATCATTGCCATGGTTACAATCCCCTCCATGCATCATCAACCAACCAAAGGATATATCCTGCAAGCCTGCCCCCTACACTAATCCCCCAACCCCCAGTCTTCAGCACACAGTCGGTCTCCCTCTCTGGATCTAAAGCCCCCAGCTTCTCCATCTCTCTAAGTCATTGTCTCTGCCTCCATCTCAGGCATCACTGTTTCTCTGGGTGGGGTCCCACTCTCGGCTTTTCTCTGTTGATGGTCCTAGGGACCTCTGCTCCTAGACTGAAAAGTTAATCACTTCCTTCCTTGCTGCAAAATGTCTACCTTTACATTTCCAATCTTCACAATCAGTCCTGAGAACAGTTATTCACTATTGTATCACAAGAGACCCATCTGCATTTCATTTCATCAACTCGGCGTTGGCAGATTGGATGCTACTCACTGGAGATTCTGCCTTCCTCCAGGCCCCCTGTCTCTAGGTTCCCTCTTGAAAGCTTGTAAGCCAGTCACTTCTTGCCGTTGTAGTCCTAGCCCCCATTTTGGGTAGCCAATGTCCAAGTTGCCCATCCCTGTCTACTCTGTGTGTGTAGGGGTGGGGAGTGGGAATGACTCTTGCTATAAGAATTTGTTCCCTCTTTGGTCTACTGCTTCCATAGGTGTTGGTCTTGTTAATGTTTCTTGATTGTGTGTTTGATCAATTTCAGAGTACAGAAGTTGGTAAATATCTTCAGTTTTCTCATCTCTTGCATTGGTGTATCTATCTTTATGTTATAATATAAAGTATTATAGTGTTTATTTTTATATGCATTCCATTTCATTTCTGATGACTTACCGTTTACCTAGACTCATACCTTGTACATTCCACATTACAATTTTTATGGATATTTGCAGCTGTTTCTAGAGCTTTGCTCCATCAACATCATTAAGATGGATTTGCCTGTGAAGAGGTAGCTCTCTATTCACATTTTGAGTGCCTTTCAACCTGAGGGGCTGATGTCCTACCACTGTATCAGACAATATTCTGTTTTTATTCATAAAGTTTTCTCTGTCACATTTTCAGAAATGGGTAAGTATGTCCTTCCTAGTCTTCATTAGTGGGGGAAACTTTGCTTACTCCTGTCCAGCATGGGTGATTCTGCTGGTATATGAAATAATAGTGGCATAGCTTTCAGAGGCAATTTGCCTGGTGAGTGGTGGCAAAATTAGTCTCTCCCAATATAGGCTTCTTGTTGCCATAATAATAGAAAATAGTATGTTGGAATTCACAAATTTCTTCAAATCATGTGGGAAAATTGTACTCTGTAGCACGTGTGGTCTTCCTGCACTGGAATAAACTAAACAGGAGTGGGTTTAATAATAGATACTAAGAATAGATGTTATCAAACACTATTTTTACATCACCTTTCATTCAAAGAACGTAGACTAGAAGAGAAAAACCTAGTCTAACTGATTTCTAATAATATGTTCCTCAGATTTTTCTATTAAACTACTATAGATTTCTTACAGAGAGAAATAAATGATTTTGTAGTCATTTTCTGTAATCAGAATTACTGAACAACTTTCTTTTTAAAAAATGGTCAATTTAATATTTTCTTTAATATCACTCAGATTATGGTAATTACTATTTTTCTTAGGTATCATAACTAAATTAATGAGTTTGTTTCTTTCTAGATTCTAGATTCTGTGTGGCACTGTAGGATAAGCACTGGACTGCTAACCATTTTAACGGCATGGTGGGTAGTTCAAACCCAGCAGTTGCTCTCAGAAATCCTGTACAGTGTAGCTATGAGCCCATACCAACTTGAGGGACCACGATAACAACAACTTATTCTAAGTACAAATCTGAAGCTAATATAATGAAGAACTCTAAGGATTCAGAGTATATTTATTTTTGGTTGATAAGTTGCAAAATTGTGGTAAAGGCAGCATCTGACTACACTGGGAAGAAGGAGAATCAAATTCCACATCAGCCACAGGCAAATTCCACTGAGGTGGAGGTCATACATTTCTCTACCCTCCAACCTTATTATTCTATTTTGACACCAACCATCCTTTCCTTGCCATTCTACTTCTCTACTGAATTTGGTTATCTATTGAATGGCCACACAGAATGTACAGACAGTACTCATGATTATGGGGTTTATTAGGAAACATGTTATTGTTAGGTGCCATCAAGTTGAATCCAATTTACGGCAACCCAATATACAACAGAACAAAACACTGCCCAGTCCTGTAGCATTCTCACAATTGTTGTTATACTGAGCCCATTGCTGTTGCCATTGTGCCAATCCATCTCATTGGAGGATCTTCCTCTTTTCCTCTGACGATCTGTTTTACCAAGCATATTGTACTTCTCCAGGGACTAGTCCTTTCTGATAACGTGTTCGAAGTCTGAGAGACGAAGTCTCACCATCCTGGCTTCTAGAGAGCATTCTGGCTGTACTCAACCTAAACAGACTTGTTCGTTCATGGTACATTTTTTTAAAGATTTTTTTGTGAATTAAGTGATAGTTTACATGTAAGAACATCGGTTTTGCATTCATCCTCTCTTATTTTTTTTTCATTGCAATAATTGCAATCCCTTCCATGCATCATCATTCAACAGTATTTGCTTCTATTCACTCTGTTTTTTTTTTTTTTCCTTTCTTTTTTGTTTTTTTTTGATATACACAGAAACTCTCAGGAATATGTAATCATTTAAACAACAAAAGGGCACATTCTATAAGCCTGCCTCCTAGCTGCCTGCACACAGCCTTTCTCTTTCCATGAGTCTAAAGTCCTCAGCTGCTCTCTCAATCCATGTCCTCATCTCTGCCTCCCTCTCTAGTGTTGCTGATTCTCTGGGTAGAGTCCCACATTCTGCTCATGTTCTTCTCACTTAATGGTACTTTTAATATTCCTCTCCAACACCATAACTCAAATGCATCAATCCTTCTTTGTTGTTGGTATTAAGTACCGTCCAGTCAATTCCAACTTACAGCGACCTTGTATAGTGTTTCCAAGGAGCAGCTGGTGAGCTTGAACCGCCAATTTTGCAGTTAAAACGACTTTGCAGTCTGGTGCATTAACCCACAGCGCCACATCCGGACTCCATCAATCCTTCTAGCAGGGTACAATTCAGGATCAGAAACAACTCAGAATATAGTGGTTCTCCAGCCAGGACAGTGGCTTCTGAGCTGTATGTACTCCAAGCATGTTGTTGGTTTTGTTGTTGGTAAGTGCCATCGAGTCAGTTCCAACCCATAACTGTGCTGTATAGGGTTTCTAAAGAGCAGCTGGTGAGCTTGAGCCATCGGCCTTGAGATTCAAACTGACTTTGCAGTCCAGCGCAATACCCCCAGCGACTCTAAACTTGGCCTCTCAACTACATAATCCCTTGTTCACTACCAAGGTTGATCAAGTGTTACAAAATTCCTATTTTGTTGCTGTTGGTAAGTGCCATCGAATTGATTCTACAGCATGGTCCATAACTGCCCAAAGGGTACTTTAATCTACAAGCCATCTTCTTGCCCCAAAGCACTTGGCCTCTCTCAGTGCATTGGCTGAGAAGACCACTGTCTGTTTCTATGTGTTCTTGTCTCTACTGTTGCCTCTGCAGTCTCTCCCTTCTATGCTAACATCACCTCTCTGCACAGGGAACTTGGGATTCAAAAGACTCACTCTGCTTGTGACTTGTTTCTTTTGATGATCATGAGATCCCTTGGTCCTGCTTTTGAGATGGCTTATTTAAAACCCAACAGAATGGTAAAACCAACTAATCCCCCTGTTACAGTACTGTACGCCCTATTTGCATAGTTCCACACAATCATTTGGTGAAAACTATGGATAGAAGAGCCATATTAAGTAAGATTACTTTATCAAATGAATACATTAACCAAGTAATAATAGCTACAGCCAGACAATGATTAAAAGCAAATGAATAAACAACTGCAAACAAATGTGTCTTTTGTGAACCGCTCTTAAATATGTTGTGTGTAACCCCAAACAAGTTATTTGTCATGGTTTATTTGAGTCTCCTTAACAGAATAGCTATGTCAAAGCTATATAATCAAAATATAAACATTTTTTGTTCTATGATTTGGTTGATTATTTTATTCTCCAAATAATGTGTGTAAAAAGCTATTTCTGAGCTCCACTTAATATTTGTGACCTAGTTCAGCAATCTATCATCTCCACCTACCCTTGACTCACATTGCATTGCTGAGAGTCATATCCCTTGCTCAGTCTAGGTAGGAAGATGGGGATGCTGGAAAGCTCAAGGATGTTATAGCGTAATTGTTTTAGAAATTATTTGATATGAAAGTAATAGTTTGGCACTGTGGCTTAATTTGCTGCACTGTAAAGTCAGTTTGAATGGCAAGGACAGTAGTTCAAGCCCAGTAGCCACTGTTCGGAAACCCCATACAGGGTCACTATCAGTCAGAACCAACTTGACAGCACTTAACAATACCACTAACAAAGTAATATAAGAAAACACTGAAATGTAATCATCTTCTTTTTTTCTATCTTTCATTAACTTTTTTTTCTTCTTTAAGCTCTGTAAAAATATCTTTAGTGTCACACTGCTATGACAAAATGTCACAGAACTGTCAAAACAACTTTATAAATTAAAGGTTCTTAAGCTATATTGAGTCTTGGGCACATTGTAAATCCTCAATATATATAAGTTAATTAGTAGCCTTACACTGTTAAAGTTTTATCCATTGAAAGTACAATAAATATTTACTGAGTGTACCCTGGAAGTTGGGTCCTGTACCAGCCTTTTCTTCTCAAAAGTATAAAATATCAGGATATTAAGCATGAACAAGAAAGCATAATATTCATGATTGCAATGTTCCTGTTAAAAGGAATTAATATGAACAACCCTTGACATTATGGAAGCTTTAATTAAATGGAAAATGTCAAGAAAAGAAAACACAACTAAGTCTGGTTATACCTAAGCTTTACTGTAATTACCACACAAAACTCCCATGTTGTATATTGAGCAATCATAAAACTCTAAGGCAAAGAACTCCATGTGTCTTTCCAACCTTATCATACAAAAGGAAATTGAGATTATCTTTGCTTTGATAAAGAAGTTCAATTATAAAAGTAAAAAATGTTTCCCAAACTTAGAACTTGTCGAACACAAAATTCTTACCTTGAAACTACCAAATTGTTTAATGAAGGTAGTCTATGAATTAGTCCTCAACTCATGTTTATGGCCTTGAATCAACTCACCAAGTTATAGGGTCTTAATATAAATTTCTTCTCTATTACAGAAAATATGGACACTGATATCATCCTGTTTACATATATATGTATGTATGTGGTGCTCTGGTAGTGTAGTGGTTATGAATTGGGCTGCGAACCTTAAGGTCAGCAGTTCGAAACTACCAGCTGTTCCGCAGGAGAAAGATGAGGCTTTCTGCTCCTGTAAAGATGTACAGCCTCGGAAACCCTGTACAGGGTCGCTATGAATCCGAACCGAAGCCATGTAACACAGCCACTATATCAATATCTTTATATCTGTATCTATATCTATAGCTAGCTAGCTAGCTATATAATCTGACCTCTTGGCAGATTTTTTTTTTTCTTTATTGACAGAGGAGCTATTCAAGAATTTATCACCTTTGGTTAATTCTGAAGATATAAATTTAGTAAATTTTATGACTCAATATCTTTCTATGATCATTAGGGCAATAGCTGAAAGGTACTAAGCATTGCAGACCTTTGAGACTGCAACATATATGAGTTTTCCAATGCAGAAAACTTGCTTCTGGAAATTTCGCTTTTTCTCTTGGTGGGTGGTTGTGTGTCCACAAGTCATTTTAACTCATAATGACCCTGTGTAATGTTTCCGAGGATGTGAATCTTGACCAGAAAATCTCATCTTTCTCCCTTGGAGTAGTTGGTGGATTTGAACAGATGATTTTGTGGTTAACAGCACAACAAGTAACCCTCTAAACCACCAGGGTTCCTTAATGACTATAAATGGTAGTAGTGAGTATGTGCCATGGAGTCAGTTTTGACTCATAGTGACTCTGTGTATGGTTTCTGAGGAGTGGCTGCTTAGTTTGAGCCAGCAACATTTTGGTTCAAATCAACCTTGTGATCCCGTGCATTATCCTGCAGCACCACCTCAGAACTCAGAGGCTGTAAATTTTTACTAGAGCAGAAAGCTTTACCTTTTTCCTGTAGAGCTGTTGCTATATCCTTACTGCTGACTTTTTGGGTAGCAACCCAACTCAGAAACCACTATGCTGCCAGAGCTCCTTAATGGCTATTATTGTTTTTGCTGTTAAGTGCTGTCCAGTCAGTTCCAACTCATAGTGACCTTGTATAGGGTTTCCTAGGAGTGGCTGCTATAGGGTTATTCAATTAAACTAAAATAACTAGTCTTCTGTGCAGTAGATTAGAATAATATAACAAACAAACCCAGCTCCACACCAGGACTCCCAACTGGTAGTTGGAAGCTTCTAAAATAAATCAAAATAATAAATTCATCTCCCTATATGAGATCACTTTGAAACAAGCTATGCAAATCAAAATTACAGTGTCAAAACTCTGTAATCTCACCAGCTACCTACAATTTTTCTAATAGACATATTCAAAACTAATGTGGAAAAATTTCAAGATTATTTTTTTCCAATCAGCTTAAAATTTAGATATGAATTCAAAATAATTTTCTTGCTAATAGAAGACAGTTTTTAAAATTTAGGCAATGCCAAGATGACCTTAGTGATTTGAAAGGACATATTGAGCATTTCAAATAACAACATTATGGGTCATGTATGAACTCATCATGCTAGCTGCAATCAGAAAACTGTGTAACACTTTCTAAACCATGTGAATATACAAGGGGAATTTGGATCACGTGTGGTGTTTTTCTTGTAAGAGGACAGATGTAGCTTGATGTGTATAATAGTTGGGTGTCAGCATTGGGAATTGGCAAAATGAAAGGAAGGAAAATAAGACACAAGAGGATATTAAGTATATAGACAAGTTTTAAGGAAAAACTACTTCATATTCTTCTGTAATCTTTATAGAGTAATTGTTGGTGCTGTTTAGTACCATCAGGTTGGTTCTGACTCATAGCAACCCTGTACAGTGGCTGGTAGGTTTGAACCACTAACCTTGCAGTTAGCAATCCAGTACTTAACCATACAACACCACACCAGGATTCATAGATTAATAAAGGATATTATTAGAACACAATTGTTATTGTATGTTGCTGTTCCGGTAGCTTATGGCATGTACAACAGAACAAAGTGTTCCCTGGCACTGTGCTGTCTTCAAGTTCAAGATCATTGCTTCAGTTGCTGTGTATTTTGAGTGTATTTGAGTCCTAGGGTACTCATCTTCCTGCACTATACCAGACACAATTCTGTTATGATCTGTAGGGTTTTCATTGTTTAATTTTCAGACGTCAGTGACCAGGTCTTTCTTTCTTATCTAACTTTATCTCTAAGCTCCACAGAACCTTGTCCAACAATGTTGAGAGACTAATGGCATGTAACTCCATTATCATTGCAAAACACAAACAACCACAGTATAACATGCAGACAATAGGTGGTGGAACACAAAATTAGTGCTGATAAATACACATCAATGTACTAGTTGATAAAAATATTTCCAAAAATATGCTACATTTACATGATCGTTGTTTTTTCTGGGATGCTATATTGAAGAACATAAAATAAGAGACGTCATGCAAATATCAAGTAATACAAAGATAAAAATAAGAGTGTAATACATCGCAACAAACATCCCTCCTTTAGCACTGTCTTCTCAAATGGGCTCAATAATTAATTGCAGTGGCCACAAAGAATTCATACACCATATTTACATATATGGAGTTAATTTATTAGGAAAGTTGTTGTTGTTGTTCTTAAGTGCCATCAAGTCAGTACTGACTCATGGCGATTCTATGCACAACTGAATGAAACACTGCCCGGTCCTCTATCAACCTCATAACCTTTGCTATACCTGAGCCCATCACTGCTGCCGCTGTGACA
>NW_006408542.1:28436626-28447088 GCF_000296735.1 Chrysochloris asiatica | reverse complement strand
ACTAGAATTCTTAAAATTCATCATCACTGGCTTTAGTGGTTGGTGGATAAATTTCAGTAATATTTGTATTAACTGGTCTTCCTTGCAGACATATGAATATTATCCTATAGCAGACAGTTTTGCACTTCAAGATAGATCTTGAAATGTTCTTTTTGATGATGAATGTATCGCCATTCCTCTTCCATTTGTCATTCCCTGTATAGTAAACCATGTGGTTGTGAGATTCAAAATGACCAATATCAGTACATTTTAGCTCACCAATGCCTAGGATATTGCTATCAATATGTTCCATTTTATTTTTTAACATCTTACAATTTTCCTAGGTTATGATTCGTACATTCCATTTTCTGATTAGTAATGGATGTTTCAGCGTTTTCTCCTAATTTTTACTTTTTCCCATCAGTAAATGGAGGCCTCCAAAACTTTACTCCATTTGTGGCATCATGGTCAAGTCTACTTTGAGGAGGCATTTCTTTCCCAGTTGTATTTTGAATGCCATTCAAGCTGAGGGCCTCATTTTCTGCAACTATAGCTGACAAGTTTCATCATGTTTCAATATTCAATATTATAGTGCTATTGGAAAGGTGTTCCTCTGCTATTCATAAAAGGGTTTCAGTGACTAAATATTCAGAAGTAATCACTGTCTTCTTCTTAGTCTCTCTTAATCTAGAAGCTCATCTGAAATCTGTCCACCATGGGTGACCCTTGGTATTTAAAATACCATAACTAGTATAACTTTCAGAATCACAGCAACATACAAGTAAACTGATAGAATAGTGGTGACTGCTCTGCTACAGCAATGGTAAAAAGCTCTTTAAGGGCTGCTGATAAAGGCCAAAGGTTACACCGCTGTTACATAAACATCAGGCTGAAGATGGTTGGCCCTGACTCCCTTGATGAGCAAACCTAGCTCTCACAATTAAGTGCCACCCAATTCTGTAAGCAATCTTACTGCCCACAGTCGCTCAGTTTTACTTGTGCATTGGGCTTGACAGTCTACCATTCTGGCTTATGTTCTGGCTCTTATTTTTGCTATTGCTGCTTCTGCTCTGCCTCTTCTCTGGTGCCACAACTTTCTGTCTCTGGCTGGAAGAGTTTCAGTGTGCAAGGATCTCAGGGTCCAAAAGATGTGGTTCACTCCTGGCTCTTCTTTGTTGATGATAGTGAGATACGCTTCTCCTATTTCTGATATCCTTTTATTGTTGTTGTTCAGTCCTGTGGAGAATGTTCTGACTCATGCTGAGGCTGTATAGGGGTTTCTAAAGAGCAGCTTTTGGGTTTGAACTGCCAAACTATTGGTTGACAGTTCAGTATGTATCCTACAGTGTCACACTAGCTGATGGTTCTGTTAAATTCCATTAAATTCTAAGTTTTTGCAACGACAATTATCCCTGTTAACAGTCTCTCATAATTGAATTATA
The DNA here is from genome assembly GCF_000296735.1 of Chrysochloris asiatica. Taxonomy (NCBI): domain Eukaryota; kingdom Metazoa; phylum Chordata; class Mammalia; order Afrosoricida; family Chrysochloridae; genus Chrysochloris; species Chrysochloris asiatica. The sequence continues at coordinate 28,445,667 of NW_006408542.1, read as the reverse complement.
AAATCCATCAGAATCTTCCTCTACATTCTTTTACCTGGCCCATCAGTAGAAAATAAGTTGTTTGGTGAGAGTTACAAAGATTATGGGTCGAAGAGTCATATGAAGTAATTCACTGCACTGCAGGCCACCTCCCAGCCCTGTTGTTGTTAAGTACCCAGCCCTAGAACTCACCAAACAAATACCAAACAGATAGAAAGGCAAATGTATTGACTAGGAATCCTGCCCTAAACTATTCATTAGCAAGATAAATTGTCAATCTTCTTTGTGACAAATTGAAACGTATATATAGAGAGACTCCTGGTATAGCGCTATAAGATCAGCACCTGATTACAGACTGCAGACTATAAGGTCGTCCATTCAAACTTATCAACTGCTCCTTAAAAATCACATACAGGGTCACTATGAGTCAGAACTGACTCAATAGCACTTAACAACAACAATATGTGTGTGTGTGTGTGTGTATATATATATTAAGGAAATGTTAGTTGAAAAACAAACTAATTTCACATAGATAATCCAGTGAATACCATATACCATGGTATAGGACATGAATACCATATACCATGATTCACTCCTCAGCTTGAGATGCTAAAAAAAAAAAAGATTTCTATTGTGCATATGGGTGATAGGGGCTGACTCACATTAACCAAATTTTCTAAGAGACCTAGGTATAAAACAACAAAATTCTAATTTTATGATACATATAAATCTCAAGAAGATATTCCCATCTGTGGTGGTGATGGCTGTGTACCATGGAGTCGGTTCTGACTCATAGTGACCCTATACAGGGTTTCCGAGGCTATAAATCTTTATAGGAGCAGAATGCCTTATCTTTCTCCCGCAGAACAGCTGGTACCCACATACAAATATACAAGTGAAGCACAATTGAAATGATACCATTGTAATGCATTTTACTTTTTGAATATGAAGCTCGCTATGAATGGGCTTGGGAGTATTAATAAACATTTGGTATTTCCTATGATGCTCATTACTTAGAAATACTGAATCATAAGCTTTAAAATAATTTGCTCTGCCTTTTTACTCATTTCTGAATCATTTTTCATGGGACTTTGAAAAAAAGTGTAATCACCTTACAGAATACATAGGCTCAAAATGAAGTTGTAGAAGAAAGAAGAGCCGTAAGGAATATCTGCTTAAAACCAGAAAAGTGGAAAACCTATATGAATAAATGTATGAATTTTTTAAGGGAAATATCAGTATCAGATATTAGATTCACTAATATTTTGTCTTAGTAAATGACAAAATGACAACTATCTTTTGGGTTATTCTCTATGGTACATTATTTTGAACAATACTTTGTTTACATCAAGAATTATAATTTAATGATCTTACCAATTATTCACTTTTGTTGCTGTTTCTAAGTGCCATCATCTCTGTTCTGACTCATAGAGAACCTGTATAATGTTTCTGAGGTACAGCTGGTGGGTTTGAACTGCTAACCTCACTAGTCTTTGCGTATTTTATGATTTAACCCCCCCTGTGGTGCTGTGGGCTAATGTGTCAGACTGCAAAGCTGCTTGAACTACAAAGTCGGTGGTTCAGGCTCACCAGTTACTCCTCAGAAAACCTATACAGGGTTGCTATGGGTCAGAACCGACTCGACGGCTCTTAACAACAACAACAACAACAACTTGTCCAGTTTAAATATTGCATTATTATAACTGCTTCTTGTATATACACTGTAATTCCTTAATACTCTATTCCATCATAATATAAAACTGACTAAAAATCCACTGTATATAATACAGTTTTCTGCTTGTTCTGCACCTGAACTTGGATAGCTGAATATGGCTAACAAAGAATATACATGTGCCTAGTCTATTTCTTTTTTCTCCTTTTTGGACAAAAATTGTTTTCTCTAACCTTAACTCATCATATCTTCTCCCCCATACTTATTTTTAGCTAATAACTCTTTGTTTGCTATTTCAATTTTCATAGAGAATAGATTTTCAAATTCAACTAAATCACAATCTACTTGTCTACCTTCCTCTGTACCCCAAACTCTGCCTTCATTCTTGTTACAATGAATTTTAACTAAAACCTGTTCATAAGGTTTTCAGTGACTAAATATTCGGAAGTAGTTCGTCACTCCTTCTTCCTAGTCTGTCTTTGTCTGGAAGCTTATCTGAAACCTGTCCACCATGAAAGACCCTGCTGGTATTTAAAATACTGGTGGCATAGCTTTTAGAATCACAGCAACTCACAAGCCACCACAGTACAACAAACTCACAGACGAGTGGTGGCTTGTGAATAACCTCATATGTATGTGAAATCTGGACTGTAAGTAAGGAAGACCATAGAAGAATTGATGCATTTGAGTTATGGTATTGGAGGAGAATGTTGAAAGTTCCCTGGGCTGCCAGACGAACCAATAGATCTGTATTGGAATAAGTGCAGCCAGTGTGCTCCTTGGAGGCCAGGATGGCCAAACTTCGTCTCTCATACTGTGGACATATTGTCAGGAGGGACCAGTTGCTGGAGAAGGATATCATGTTTGGTAAGGTGGAGGGTCAGAAAAAGAGAAGAAGACCCCCAAGAGATGGATTGGCCAGGTGGCAGCATGGATGGACTCAAGTGTGGCAAGAGTAGTGACAATGGCCCAGGATTGGGCAGTGTTTGGTTCTGCTTTGCATAAGGTTGCTATGAGTCAGTACTGACTCTATGCCACCTAACAACAATGACTAAAATCAGTTCTCAGGAGCGCTGGATTATATGCATTTGTGCCTACGAAAGCATATTCCCTTTTCTATTCTTAAACATCTACATTTATTGCTCTTTAGCAATGTGTTTAGTACCTCCCATATAAATATAAACAGATAAATATCATAAACAACAACACACCTGTCATTTTTCCACAGAAATGTAAACTGTTTACAAACTGTTTCTCTGCCTTTAGAGGAAAATGACATGATGTATCTACGTTTTCTGTCAAATGCTGTTTCATGACTCCACTCCTGACAGAATTTTTAACCCCACTACTTCAGGGTCACGACTCACCAAAATCACAATGCCCTCCAATTTGCTTCATAAATTGTTAACGTTCATCCTACATTTACTTAATCTGATGAAACTCTTCTTCTCAATGGGCTTCTACTAGACAATTCTGTCTTGACTCTTTTCTTGTTCCTAGGTCATTTCTCTCTTCTCTCATTTTCTAAATGATTCTCATATGCCCAAACTCTAAACATCAGAATGTTCAATGATTTACTCCCTTGAGTCTTTCATGTTTCTAGCTATAAGCATGCAAATGCACCCCAGTAGAGCTGGATCTATATTATGAGAACTGAAGCTTGGAGCTACCCCAAGAAAGTTCCCAAATCAGATGAAGAAATCTGAAGTTTAAACTCCCAGAGCACAGTAAACCTGCCTCTGTACCCCATAAAATTTCATATGTTCTTATACTTTGAAGCACTATCTAAAAGCAAATGACACTTCAATGTGTGTTTTCCATCCTAATCTTCTTCTTTTCTCCAACAAAATACTTTCACTATCTTCAAATCTAAAGCTAAGAATTCCAAAATGGGTCTTATGACCTAAAATCAGTGTTGGTAGGACTGCACTCCTTTCTTGAGGCTCTAGTAGAGAATCTGTTTCCTTGGCTTTCCCAAGCTCTAGAAGCTTACCACATTTCTTGACTTTTGCCTCATCCTCCATCTTAAAACACATCATTCCACCGTCTGTTCCCATTGGCACATTTCCTGACTCAGAACCCTAGTTTTTGTTTCATAAGGAGCCTTGCGATTACATTAAGTCCTTCAGAGTAAACCAAGATATTCCCTTGAACTGAAGATCTTTAACCACATCTGATATGCCCTCTTGTCATATGAAGCAACATATTCACAGGTTCTGGGTAGGAAGACATGGACATCTTTAGAGACCATTATTCTGTTTTCTACTGTTGGTGTGGTGTTGAAGGGATGGTGTGGACTGTGTGAATCCTTGATTGGATTCTAGCAATGGTGACATCACCTCTTGTTAAGTTGGCCTGATGATTTCTATAGACAGGTCTCTTTGTTGGCAAATCCAGATGAGCCCATAAGAATTGTGTTTGTAACCCCACCAGAGCCAGCAGGAGGTGGGAGGGTTATCTTTTGATAAACCAAACCCAAATTTTAGACATTGACAACACTCAGTCCAATTCAGGTCATTGAATGAATTCTCTCAAGAAACAGGATATAAAGGGTCCAAAGAGGAGCGTACTTTTTGGGTAGGACATTGCTTCACTGTCCCTTACAAGGTAACTTTGGGCCACATTGGAACAAGTGGCTTGGTAAGTTCAGAACAAAGAAAATAGCTTCATCCATGTCAAATCCAACCTGTGGTTTTGGAAAGACATCAGTCCACTTTTAAAGTACTTCTTCTCATGAGTCAATGCATGCACTCTAAGGCAGCACCTCTTGAAAAGTCTGGTAGCTCCTCTTAGATCACTTTGTGGTATGTAGTTAAGCATCTGGCCCTCGACAAAGTCCTGTGAGACAAATAGCCTGTACTCATATTTTAGTGCTGCAACAAATTATAAAAAACCACAAAAAAAACCCTCAGTGACTTAAAACATATAAATGTATTTTCTCACAGTGCTGGACACCAGAAGTCTGAAATCAAGATGTCAGCAGGGCAGGCTCTCTGGAGGCAATAGGGAACAATTCACTTTTGGCATCTTCTTGTGGCTGTTGACATTCTTTGACTTATAGTTGTATTACTCCAATCCTAACCTTTATGGTCATTTTGCTTCGGGTTTGGAGGAAGGTCGCCTCATCTCTGCAGGAACATGGGCAGAGACTCCTCGATTTTCATTGCAAGTGAATTTCCTTTAAAATCGGATGTTGATTTCCATACCTTTGTTCTCATCAAACAGCTTCTCTGGCTGGCATCTTGGTCTCTGTAAAAGACTAGTCTATCCTTCCAGTATCTCAGGATTAAACATAAATTGAAGTCCTCTTTGGATTACCTATTTTCTCTCACTTCATATATAATTTGTCATCAAATGATATATTAGTCCAACCAAGGGTCACAACTTCACTCTTGCCAACCAATCAATTTCAGGTTACTTTTTGTCTTGATCAAATGTTTAGCCTTGTAACACAGCCACTATATCAGTATCTTTATCTTTATCTATATCTGTATCTATATATCTATATTTATAGCTAGCTAGCTAGCTATATAATCTGACCTCTTGGCAGATTTTTTCCCTTCCCTGAAATCCTATACAGGGTCACTTTGGGTTGGAACCAACTCCACGACACTTAAGAACAACAACTTACTGTTATTATTAATTTTATTGTTAGTATGATCATTTTGGGAGTGCAGTGGTTCCATATGATAAGCACTGGACTATGAACCACACGGTCAGCAGTTAGAGCCTGCCAGCTACTCTGTGGGAGAAAGATGAGGCTTTCTGCTTTGGGAAGATTTCAAGTCTCAGAAATCCTATACAAGGTTGATATGAGTATGTATGGACTCTATGACAGTTAACAACATGGTCATTTTAAAGCATAATCAGATTCATATTTCTTTTTTGCTCATAATTCTTCAAAGCCTCCCCATCTAACTTAGCGTCAAACCCAAATAACCTGACTAAATATAATTCTGTTGTCTTCACTTACCCTACTCTAGGCATATCTGTGCTGTTTCTTGAACACATGATACACACATCTACTTCTGCAAAGTTTCCTCTTTCCTGACCATAAATTCTTTGGTCAGGAAAGAATTTATTCCTAGGTATAATTTCTTTGGTGCCCTCAGGTTCACCAAATACCATTTCAACAGTGTGACTTGCCATGACCATAACTCTGTGTAATCTAACCATTTCTCCCATTCTTGCCAGATTCGATTCTTACCAATTATATGCCATTCCCTCCACCCCCAACCACCATAGCATTGAGTATTATTTAACTTTTTATACAGCTCTACTATTTTCTGAAGGCTTGATGTAGATGCAGTATTGCTAACTGGACTGCTAACCACAAGGTTGGCTGTTCAAACCTACCATCTGCTTTTTGGAAACGCTACATAGCAACGCTATGATTCAGAACTGACTCAAAGGCATTTAACAAAAACACTATTTGCTAGTTGTGTAACTTTTGACAAAATATTTAGCAGAATACCAGTGTCCATATTTATAAAATGGGAATAATGTTAGTAATAATCTCATAATACTGACGTGAAGATTCAATAATTTGATACATGTATGGCACTACAAAGGACTGCTCCGGTAGCACAGTGGTTACGAATCTGGCTGCTACCCTCAGGGTCAGCAGTTTGAAACTACCAGCTGCTCTGCAGGAGAAAGATGAGACTTTCTGCTCCCTTAAAGATTTACAGCTTTGGAAACCCTGTACAGGTTCGCTGAGTTGGAACCGAATCCACAGCACAAAACAACAACAAGACACTACAGGATAAGCACTGGACTGGTAACCAAAAGGTCAGCAGTTTAAGCTCATCTGCTTCTCTCAGAAATCCTTTACAGGATTACTAGGAGCTAGAACCAACTCAACAAAGGAGCAAGCAACAACATGTACAGAATATTTAAGGCAAATAAGTAAGTGTTATAGTATGTCCCTTTGTGGGGTAATCAGTTAGGTGCTCAACTACTAAGCAAAAAGGTTGGCAGCTCTCACCTGCTCAAAGATTCTTCAGAAGAAAGGCTTGCCAATGTCATTTCAAGAGGAAAACCCTGTGGAATATAGTTCTACTACTGTCCTCATCGGTATGCTAATCTCTTTTTTGCCAACTTGAGGGAATACTCCATGAGAAATGGAACTTGTCATTTCCCCCATTATATCCCAATGCCATGTTTGGAATGTACTACATACAGGAGGCTAAGAAATATCTGATTGAATGGTGACTCATTTATTAAAAGGCAGTAAATAGGTATTTAAGTTTTTGCCAGTCAGAATTAAGCAGTCGTTTTTGTGTCTTTAAATATTGCTTAGAATTTTTTCCTTCAGAAATCTTCCACATGTGGCTGATTGCTCCTAAAATGCTAGGTTTCTGCTCTATTCATCATTGTGTTTTTAAAGCATTAATTCAATTTCTATTGCTTTCTAGGGGTGCTTTTAAATTTTCTTTTATATTTCTAAATATACATAAAAATCTAAAAACTCATTTATGTCCAGGAACCATGAAATAAGAGTTTCCTCCTTATAATACAATAAAAAAAGAAAGGCTTAGCTAACTTATTGAAATATCACTATGACAATTGTATAACTCTCAGTCTTTTCTACTGGAAAAATTCTTATTCAGTATACTCTCATGAATCAACAAGCAACTTTCTGTGGGGAGTTATTACTTCAAGTACCCTAACGTTTACTAATTGATTACAGTGTTTTGTTCTGTTGTATAATTAGTGTTAAACTATTCAGTCTTGGTAGATAGAAGAGATATTAAATTGGTTTCTAATTCATGAAAAATGCAGGTATATTATTTAAAGTAAAATAAAATAGCATCCTCAAAATAGAAAATGCAATACTTTTTTCAATAAGAATTACTTTTCTGTAATGATTCCTGTGATTTATATTTGGATAACAATAGAAATAAATATGATATAAAAGTTTCCCATTAAAGTAATATAAACATATATTTACTAAGGCCAAATGACTCACCTGAGACTTATATCCCATTTCTACCTTTCGATTTAAGTCTTTCAGATTTTAATTCACTTCTTGGGTTTCCTTGAAAGAGTATTATAATGAGAAAATAGAAATACAATTCTTGTGAGTTCATTTGTTCCCTGCATTTGTTTGCCAAACTCTGTTTAAGGTATGGAAAGGTGTTTCATGGCAAATGGCAGGTTAATAAGCACAATGCAATATTTCCTGGTAGATATTTAATAGGCTACAACAGTAGGTGACCTTAGTATTCCTGTATCATCTTATGATATCTCTGCTAAAGAGCAACATGAAGTTTCTTTCATATAGAGCTCTATTAAAATACAAAAATATTTTTTGCCCTTGAGCTACAAAGTAAAGTTGCAATTGACCTTTGTATGTTTTCACTAGAGGTCACCCTTCCTTAAGCAGTAGCAAGGTCATTAGGAAGGATGATTCACTGTGAGATATCAGCAATTTCCAACAGCTATCCTGTGCTCTTTGTAGTGAGGAAAAATAATGCTTTATAAAGGAGGGATAGCCAACACAGAAACAGAGTAAGATTTTGGGGGAAGATCTGCTGTTCCTCTCTGACTACTTCCAGTTTTCATGACTTTGGTAACTGATGAAAGCCTGTCTGCTTACACCCAGTTGATTAAGTCTGGAATTCCTGAAACATTTTGAGGCACACAAAAATTCACAGACCAAATTTGAAAAATATAATGTTTTTAGCATTCATTATCTATAGTCTAGATATTAGAGAATACTCCTTCAGATAGCTTTATGTTCACATAATGCTTCAGTTTTTTCTTTATTCAGATGAAGCTTTTGCTGTTAGTTTAGGGGGCTGATATTTTTATCTGAATGAGAGTAAAGGGTTAAGGGAAGAAAGAATCCATCCATCATAACTCCGAATTACAGCTGATGTTGGAGCTGGACAAGATTTGAAAACAGCATTGATCACCTACTTAAATCAAGCAGGGTACTTGACCGTCCTAGTACATTCTACACAAATGATAATACACAGTATGGAAAGCAAAAGCAAAAGAGTAACCCCAAAATATGTTTACATACTTCCTTATATCTTATTTCCCCTCAAATTTATTTTATTGGTAAGAACTGTTTCTTTTAATAATCAAAATTTTACAGATTCATATTTAAATATTGACAGTTTGCAGGAAGATTTCATATTCCGTTTACATTCAGTCAAGGATCAAGATATTTTTACAATGGAAGTAAACAATTGATAATAAATATGTTGACATCTTTTATGGCAGTTAAACTGTCTTGCTCATGCTCACAACTATTGAGATATTCTTCCTTCCTATAAATCATCTGCCCGCCACTCATCTGTCAGTTGGTCGTACTGTGGTGGCTTGTGAGTCGCTGTGATTCTGGAAGCTATGCCACCGGTATTTTAAATACCAGCAGAGT
>NW_006408542.1:28427761-28435626 GCF_000296735.1 Chrysochloris asiatica | reverse complement strand
AATGAAAACAAGTCCATGAGAGCCAAAATATGACCTTGAATATATCCCACCTGAATTTAGAGATCATCTGAAGAACAGATTTGATACATTAGACTCTAAAGACCAAAGACCAGAAGAGTTGTGGGATGACATCAAGAACATCATACATGAAGAAAGCAAAAAGTCATTAAGACAAGAAAGAAGGAAAAGATCCAAATGAATGTCAGAAGAGACACTGAAACTTGCTCTCCAACATAGAGATGCTAAAGCAAATGGAAGAAATGAGGAGGTACAAGAGCAAAACAGGTCAAGAAGACAAAGTCACATATGGCAACAAAATGTGCAAAGATCTGGAGTCAGAAAACCAAAAAGGAAGATAACGCTCAGCATTGCTCAGGCTGGGTGAAATGAAGGAAAAACTTCAAGTCTTAACATTCGTTATTGAAGGATTATCTGGGCATATTATTGAAAGATGCAGAAAGCATCAAAAGAAGATGGAAGGCATACACAGAGTCACTGTACAAAAAGAAAGTATTGATGTTCAACCATTCCAAGAGGTAGCATATGATCAAGAGCCAATGATACTGGAGGAAGAAGTCCATGGTGTACTGAAGGAATTGGCAAAGAACAAGGCTCCAGAAATCGATGGAATAAAAATTGAAATCTTTCAAGAAAGAGAGGTGGCACTGGAGGCACTCCCTCACCTATGCCAAGAAATTTGGATGACAACCATCTGGCCACTGATTGCAAGAGATTCGTATTTGTGCCCATTCCAAAGAGAGGTGACCCAATAGAATGCAGAAATCACCGGGCAATCTCTTTGATATCCCATGTGAGTAAAGCTTTACTAAAGGTAATACAGGAATATCTGCAATCATACATTGACAGAGAACTTCCAGAGGTTCAAGTTGGATTTACAAGAGATTGTGGAATGAGGGATATCATTGCTGATGTCTGATGGATCTTGGCTAAAAACTGAGACTATCAGAAAGATGTTTACCTGTGTTTTATTGATTATTCAAAAGGCTTTTGATTGTGTGAATCATGACAAGCTATGGACAACATGACAAGCTATGGACAAGTATTCCTGAACACTTATTTGGGCTCATGAGGAATCTGTACCTGGACCAAGAGGCAGTTGTTTGAACAGAGCATGGGAACACTGAATGTTTTAAATTTTTGAAAGGTGTGCAACAGGGTTGTATTCTTTCACCATACTTATTCAACCTGTATGATGAGCAAATAATCTGAGAAACTGGTTTATATGAAGAAAAACGTGACATCAGGATTGGAGGAAGACTCGTTAACAACCTGTGATATGCAGATGATACAACCTTGTTTGCTGAAAGTGAAGAAGAGTTAAAATATTTACCGATGAAGATCAAAGAGCAGAGCCTTTGGTATGGATTACATCTCAATGTAAGGAAAACAAAAATCCTCATCCCTGCACCAATAAACACCATTCTTATCAATGGAGAAAAGACTGAAGTTGTCAAGGACTTCATTCTTCTTGGATCAGCTATCAATTTTCATAGAAGCAGCAGTCAAAAAGTCAGATAACATATTGTGTTAGGCAAATCTGCTGCACAAGACCTTTTTAAAGTGTTAATAGCAAAGATATCAGCTTGAAGACTAAGGTGTGCCTGGTGCAAGCCATGGTATATTCAGTAACCTCATATGCATGCAAAAGCTGGACAGTGAATAATGAAGACCGTGAAAGAATTGATGCTTTTGAAATTAGGGTGTTGGAGGAGAATATTGAACGTGCCATGGGCTGCCAAAAGAAGAAACAGATCTGTGTTGCAAGAAGTGCAGCCATATTATCAGGAGGGACTAGTGTCTGGAGAAGGATATCATGTTTAGTAAGGTGGAGGGTCAGAGAAAAAGAGGAAGATCCCCAATGAGATGGATTGGCAAAGTGGTAGCATCAAAGGGCTCAAGCATGGCGACAATAGTGAGGCTGGCCCATGACCAGGCAGTGTTTGGTTCTGTTGTACATAGAGTCACTAAGAGTGGGTACTGACTTGATGGCACCTAACAACAACAGTAAATAATCTGAAAAGTGTAGTACAAAAGATGCCTTTCTATTTGAGATTTTTAAAAAGATTTTATAAATAGATTTCCATAAAATAAATCTTGGAAGCAAATGTGTGTAGAATCACATTTCTAAGTTTATTTCTTCACTAAATTAAAAGTAAGTAAGTTACTGAGTTAAAGCTCTATAAATTTATGCTATATTTGATTGACATTGCTAGATTTTTTAAGCATAAGAATTAGTTTTAGACATGACCGTTCTGTTTAGTTATATAATTAACAATATAGCTATTTCCTCCAAAGTCTTTGATGAGGGTGTGTTTAGCTTCCTTTTCTGTTTTTGTTGTTGTTAAATGTCTTCTAGTAGGTTTGGACTTACTGCAGTTTTGTATAAGATTTCTGAGGCTATAAATCTGCAGGAATAAAAAGGCTCATCTTTCTCTTGCCAAGTGGCTGATTGAGAAACTAGTGATCTTGTGTTTTACAGTCCAGTTCACAGTATAGAGCCACTGAATTCCTCCTTTCCACTATATAAAATGTGGATATATTATGGATAATAACAATGAAACTCAAGAAATGCCTAACAGTCCATATGAAGCTGGCATTATATCCCATGTTTGGGAAAATGATTCATACTTAGTTATATAAATCTTTTGTTTTACATTGGCACACTTAAAGTCAAGAGCTAAACACTGAAACAGTACACTTCATCACATTCAATTATGGGCACTAGCTATTAAAAACTATATTTCAATGAATATGGCTTTAGAGATTATCTAGCAATAAATGCATAAATATGTAAGCAACATGGTGAAGTATTACAGTCATTTGAGATTGATTATTATACATTTGTTTCTTTTTATATTTCAGAATATTTAGTGAAATTCCATCTTCTCAATGATTCAGTTATGCATGTGCAGACTTACATTTTTTATGACTTACATATATTGACCTTTGCAGTTCTGTAGAAAAAAGTGAGTGTCTGAATGCCTGAATCTGTTGAAATATAATTTTAAACTACCTGAAGCAAAATATAAAATAGTCCAATTGCCCATTTTAATATATAATTTTAATATGCCCATTCTGTGCAAGTAATGTGCAATGGACACTGACAGCAATTTATATTTGTTTCAGTGTAGATTATTGCTGAATTCTATCTTCAAATGTGGACATTGTTTTCAGCATTTGCAACTTACTTCATTGACACCCTGACTATCATAAGATGGACTGATCAATACCATGAATTTAGCATCTTTTCTCCAGTTTGAACTCAGTAGTAAGATGTCAACTTGTATTCTTCAAATCCTATTAGTTTTAATAGTGATTACAGTCATTTTGTACAACTGATTCCTAAAACTACACGGCATGCAGTATGAATTTGTCAATTTAATACCATTAAGGATTCCTGGTGTGATGCTGTAGGATAAGCACTAGACCGAAAGGTTGGTTTGAATTGAATCACAAGGTTGGTGGTTCACATCCACAAAAAATTCGAAGGAACTGACTCAGTTACACTTAAGAAGAACAACAATACTATAAAGTCTGCATAAGCAGACCACCATTCGTCAGTCAGTTTGTCACACTGTGGTGACCTGTATATGTTGCTATGATGCTGTGAACTATACTGTCAGTATTTTAAATAACAAGGTTACCCATGGTGGACAGGTTTCACTAGAGTTTCCAGATTCAGATAGACTAGGAAGAAAGTCTGAGCAATCTACTTCTAAAAAATTAGTCCATGAAAATCCTATGAACTAAATAGAATATTGACAGACCTAGTGTTGAAAGTTGAGTCCCCTAAAGCGGAAGTCTCTCAAAATACACAGTGACTATATCAACAAACTAAAACCTATCAATTAATGAGAAAATGGTGAAAGAATGGTTAACATTTGGTTCTGTTGTACAAGGGCAGGCCATCTGATTTGACAGTAACTAACAACAATCAGAAATAATGTTACTGAGGCAAAATGTTTGAAATGTTATGTATGCTTGAGTTATTCCAAGTTGGGAATATGACAATATCTATAATGAGAAATGAATAAAGTGCTAAGTAATATATGATGTTCTTGTGTTGTTGTGAAGTGCTGTGACCTTACCTACCTTCTAGTGCATCAACCTAAAGCACTGTACCAGGACTCCAAGTAATGTAATGTATGGGCATAGGTCGTTGAAAAACCCAAATCATTGTATTAAATAAAATAATTTTAAATGCAGAACAATTTTATGATGGTGTATTTTGTTCATACAAAAAAACATGTAAATAACTTATTACAGAGATCTGGGTTACTAGAAAAACAATCAGAAACTCCAAGGGGAATGTCATGCAAATGCAAAGATTCATACATTATTTTTTACCAGTAAAGTCCCATTGTTCTGGGGAGACACAAAATCATTTATCTAAAATACATTGCATGCAAGGCATTGTACTGAAGGTTTCACCTTGATTTTAAGTAATCTTAATCACAACCTTGTGAGATATCATTCACATACTTTCTATTGCCTAGACAAAGAAATTGAGGTGCACTTCTGTTATGTAAATAGAAAAATGCAAACATGCAGTAACTGTTTCCTCAGTCAGTTTGTCTTACTGTGGTGGCTTTGTGTTACTGTGATTCTAGAAGTTATGCCAACAGTACTTTACATACCAGCAGGGTCTCCTGTGATTTCAGCTGAGCTTCCAGACTGGGACAGATTAGGAAGAAAGAAAGACAGACTGCTTCTGAATATTTAATCGCTGAAAACCTTATGAATAGCAGTCGAACAGTATCAGATAGCACCAGAATATTGAATATTGAAACATGATGAAGATCACAAGAATATTGTCAGATATAGTGCCAGAATATGAGTCCCTCATTTTGAAAGGCACTCTAAATGCTCTGGGTAATAGCTGCCTCTTCAAAGTAGAGTCGAAAGCAAAATCTTTTGGGGTCTTTAATTGCTGGGCACAACTCAAAATGAGGAGCAATAGCTGTAAATATCCATTAATATTTGGAACACAGAATGTATAAAGTATGAATTTAGGGAAATTGGACATTGTGAAAAATGAAATGGAATGCACAAACATTGATATCCTAGGCATTGTTTTTGTTGTTAACTGCTGACGAGTTGATTCCAATTCACAGCAACCCTATATAGGGTTTCTGAGGAGCAACTGGTGAGCATAGACTGCCAACCTTTCTGACTTTGCAGTCCAATTTATTAGCCCACAGTACCACACCAGGACTCTGTCTTAGGCCTTAGTGAGCTGAAATGGACTTGCATTGATCATTTTGAATCTGACAGTCACGTGGTTTATTATGCCAGGAATAACAAATTGAAGAGAAATGGCAGTGACGTTCATCATCAAAAAGAATATCTCAAGATCTGTCTTGAAGTACAACACTGTCTGTGATAGAATAATATCCGTACACCCACAAGGTAGACCAACTAATACAAGTATTATTCAAATTCACGTACCAACAACTAAAGCAAGTGATGATGAAATTGAAGAATTCTACAAACTTCTTCAGTCTGAAATTGATCAAACATGCAATTAAGATGCATTGATAATTGCTAGCAATTGGGTTAGAAACAAAAGTAAGAACCAGTCAGAAAAAATTGCCTTGTTGATAAAAGCAATGCTGGCGATTGTATGATACAATTTTGTGAGACCAATAACTTCCTCTTTGCAAATAACTTTTTTGAACAACATAAAACATGATGATATGCATGGACATCACCAGATGAAATACACAGAAATCATATTGACTACATCTGTGGAAAGAGGCAATGGAAAAGCTCTATACCATTAGCCCAATCAAGGAAGGTGCAGACTGTGAAACAAACTATCAATTGCTCCTTTGCAAGTTCACGCTGAACCTGAAGAAAATTAAAACAAGTCAAAGAGAGCCAACATACGATTGTGAACATATTCCACTTCAATTTAGATATCATCTCAGTAATAGATTTAATGCATTATACATTAATGACCAAAAAACAGAATAACTGTGGAATGTCATCAAGAACATCATATAGGAAGAAAACAAGAGGTCATTAAGAAGACAAGAAAGAAGAAGAAGACCAAAATGAATGTCAGAGACTCTGAAACATGTGTTTCAGTGTGGAAATGCTAAAGCAAATGGAAGAAATTAGGAGGTAAAAGAGTTAAATAGAAAATTTCCAAGGACATCTAAAGAAGACAAACTCAAATATTATAATTAAATGTACAAAGCTCTGGAATTAGAAAATTAAAAGGGAAGAACATGCTCTGCATTTTCAAACTGAAAACAACTGAAGAAAAAAACAATATTGAATGATGCGGTTGCAATATTGAATGACACAAAAAGCATCAAAAGAAAATGCAAGGAATGCACAGAGTCACTCTACCAAAGAGAAATGGTCGATGTTTAGTTAACTTAAGAGGAAGCATATGATAAAAAGCATATGATAAAGATACTGAAGAAAGAAAAAAATACCGAAGGAAGAAGTCAGAAGTGTACTGAATGTGCTGGCAAAGAGTAAGTAAGCCTCTGGGAAGTGATGGAATACAAATTGAAATCTTTCAACAAACTGATACAGGTCTGGAAACACTCACTCATCTATGCCAAGAAATTTGGAAGAAAGCTACCTGGCCAACTGGAAGTTATCCTTATTTGTGCCCATTCCAAAGAGAGATGACTCAGTGAACTATGGAAATTATCAGACAGTATCATTAATATCACATGCAAGTAAAGTTGTGTTAAAGGTAATTCAAAAATGGCTATAGCTATTCATTGACAGGGAACTGCCAAAGGCTGAAGTCAGATTTAGATTAGGATGTGGAATCAAGAATATCATTGTGCATGTCAGATTTTTTACCTGTGCTTTATTGAGTATACAAAGGCTTTTGATTGTGTAGATCATGACAAACTATGGACAAGCTAGCAGTGAAGCAGTATTGTGTTTATGAGGAACCTGTGCATAGACTTAGAGGCAGTTGTTTGAACAGAGTTAAGGAACATTGAATGGATTAAAAGTAGGGAATGTATATGCCAGGGTTGTATTCTTTCACCATACTTATTCAACCTGTATGCTGAGCAAATAATTCAGGAAGCTGAAATATAGGATAAAACATGTAAGAAAAACGTGGCATCAGTATTGGAGGAAGACTCTTTAACAACCTGCAATATGCAAATGATACAACCTTGCTTGCTGAAAATGAAGAGGACTTAAAATATTTACTGATAAGGATCAAAGAGCATAGCCACTGTATGGGTTGCACTTCAATGTAAAGAAAACAAATATCCTTATTACTGTATCTATAAATAACATCAGGCTAAATGGAGACGAGACTGAAGTTGTTAAAGACATCATTTTGCTTGAATCAATAATCAGCACTCATGGAAGCAGCAGTCAAGCAATCAAATGATGCACATCTGATCCACAAGACCTCTTTAAAGTGTTCAAGAGCAAAGACGTCAGTTTGAGGACTAAGGTATGTCTGAGCCAAGCCATGGGATTTGCAGTTGCTGCATATTCATGTGAAAATTGAACAGTGAATACGGAAAACAGAAGATTTAATTCATTTTAGTTAGGATGCTGGTGGAGAACATTGTAAGTACCATGCACTGCCAAAACAACAAACAAATCTGTGTTGGAAGAAGTACAACCAAAATGTTCTTTCGTATGTATCTAGGTTGGCCAGACTTCATCTCTCATTCTTCCAGCATACTATCCCAAGGGACCAGTTCTTGGAGAAAGATCATACTTGGTAAAGTAGAGGGTCAGCAAAAAAGAGGAAGACCCCAACGAGATGGATTGGCACAGTGGTAGCAGCAATGGGTTCAACTGTAGCAAGAATATGAGGTTGGCACAGGACTGGGCAGTGTTTTTTT
>NW_006408542.1:28423637-28427456 GCF_000296735.1 Chrysochloris asiatica | reverse complement strand
GGTGGCACTTAACAACAACAACCCTAGATCACTGCTTTAAAAAAAAAATAGTGTTCATTTTAGAGTTGGATTTTTTTTTATCCAGAATTAAATTATTTTCATTCAAACAGCCTGTTAAAGTGTTGGATTTTGTATTGAGATTCAACAATGTCTTTATATGACATATTAAAGTAATTTTTATCAAATAAATTAGTTGATTACTTTATTTTAGTATTTTCTCAATTTGAGATATTAAATTTAACTGTGATTCTTGCTTGTTTTTGTGACATTCAGTCATCAATTCTTATTGTATATTAATGACTATAAAGGAGGACATATTTGAGACAGTTCCTTCTTTTTGTATCTCAGAATCTTTCTCTTCTTCCTACAGGACTACTACACTATTCTAAACTATCTTTCCTACCTGTTTTTAGATAAGTCATCATGATCATTTTGTGAGCAAGTGACTTCACTACTACATTGAATACCACCATTTGTAGTATTTGGTCATGAAAATATGAGCTAGCTATTCATTCTGGCCAACCTAACAACAGCTAACTAGAATAATATGTGACTGGGAGCAAGCATTCTTTCTAAGACTAAATGCCCTCAACTAAAAAATTAAAAAAATGATAAATGATTAAAAACTCACATGATTAACCAAAAGAGTATTAGGTACTTGGTAAGTGTGTTGTAAGAGGTATTTTATCTGAGTACCATTATTCTTAGTTCTAGATTGCATTAAATGACTATTTTGCTAATGCTTTACTCGGAAGTCTAAAAGGGAGAACTGGTGTGGTGCTGTAGGATCAGCACTGGATGCTAAACCACAGGGTTGGCAGTTCAAACCCACCAGCTGCTCCTTGGAATCCCTATACAGGGTAGCTATGAGTTGGCACTGTCTCAACCGCACTTTACAACAACACAAACCCAATAGATGTGAAGCATATCGAATTTTTAGAAGCAGACTCACATTGTTTGTTCCTATATGTTGGCTTAAATATGCTTAGGACAATACACTAAATACATGATATTGTAGCTATCAGGTTTTCTTTTCAAATAGAATTGCTTTTAATTATTCTATAACCAAGCAGGACTGTTATTCCTACCACAGAGAATATGTGTGGAGGAACAGGAAATACAATCTGAGAAGAATCAGTACTTAAAGTTTCAAGTATGTCCTTATAATTTTGATTAAGCCATTTTATTCTTTTTTGCATCACCATTTCCTTATATATAAAGTAGGCCCAAGTGTGTCATTAATATTGTAACAGGGTTTCTGTGAGGATGAAACTAGCATGTACTTTCAAAAGTTCTTGAAAAAATAGAAAAACTTACAAAATGCTATCCAGTATTATTATTAATTAGTGGACATAAAAACCTTTGTGTGTACTAAAAAATAGGAAATTTGTATTAGTAAGTATTGCTCTTTGATCTAATATTACTTCAAAACATTTTAATTTGTATTTTGTGTCAGGCTAGATTCATCCTTATGATTTCAATTTTTGACCCATATTTTTCAAAATACCATTTTCCTTTAAAAGATTTAGAGGGAGAACAAAGCATAAAATTTACATTTTCCGTTGAGGATAGCATATCAGCTTTTTGGAAGAGCTAGCATTATTAAAAGTTAATATGACTCTGAGGCCATGTTAAGTTGCATTGACTCATCATGTCTAGTCTCATTAGAGAAAGGGGAATACTTTATTTGTATAAAAATGTTCTTTCTCTCAGAGGTCAGCAACAAAGATGAAATAAATATATCACTTTAACTTAATAATAAAAAAAAACAAACTGAAAACAACTAACAGAAATAAATTTACTTTAGGAGAGTATTTGGTTCCAGGAAATACTGTTTAAACATCCGTAATTGGAACTACTCAATTTGCATTTGGTTTACAATAATACCTTTGATATGCATTCACTTTTAATTTTTGTTTTTTTTCTGTTACCCTAGCTTACTATACTATCTTATAATAAAGGGCAGCAGCAGCTGATATTTATTTTACAGAATTTTGTCTATTCCCCATTGTTGGCACAATCATTTTTTTAAAGTTGACAATAACATACCATTCTTTATTGATTTCTTCTTTTCCATTTGGCAACTATTGATTTTTTTTTTTTTTTTCTTGCAGTAACAATGGGACTTAATTTTGTTTAATTCTTTCTCTATGAATCAGCTTTGCTGACAACAAAAGCTGAAACACCTAGAACTTGAAGAAATACCTTTGATTGAATAGTAATTCTGGAGCCAAAGAGGGGAATATCAAGAAACTTTGTATTAGACACCATGAAATATACAGATATGCATTAAAAAATATACATCTTTGTTTTAAAGGCTGAAAATGAAAAAGAAGCATCTATTGAGAATGACATGGGATCTTGAAAAAATACTTGCGTCGTTAACAATATTGATCCAGTCATTTCACTAGAATTTTCAATCATTGCCTGTAAACTCCATTTACCTTCACAAGGAAACTGTCCAATCATAGTGCTGACTATGGAATCAGTGTTTTGTGGTATATAGGGCTGCCCTTTCTCAGAGCACCCTAGTCAAGAGTGGCCATCTGGTTAAGGAAATACTTCTTTTTTTTTTTTTTTTAGTTTCATTGTGAATTGAATGATAGTTACTCAATGGGAGAACATTGGTTTTATAATCATCGTTTCATTGCAATGATTATAATCTCCTCCATACATCATCATTCAGCAGCATTTGTTTTTGTTGCCTTTTTTTTGATGTACACAAAAATACACAGGAATATATAATTATTTGAACAATCAAAGGGTACATTCTACAAGCCTGTCTCCAGGCTGCCAGCACTCAGTCTTTCTCTTTCCATGAGTCTTCAGTCCTCAGCTGCTCTCTCTCTCTATGTCCTCATCTTTGCCTCCATCTCTGGTGTCGCTGCCTCCCTGGATAGGGTCCTAATTCGGCTCGTGCACTTATCCCTTGATGGTCCTAGACTATAAGGTTAACGACTCCTCCCTTTTTGTTTAAAAACTTCTACCTTTACATTTGTGACACTTGCATTTAGTCATGATAACAGTTACTGACTGTTGAATCATAAGAATCTTATACCCATCTTCTTTTACCAGACCCATCTAGACAAGATGAAAGCTATTCCTCCACACAGTCTGAAACTAAACTCTCTCTTGAAAACTTGTATGCCAACAGAATCCAGCAGCACATCAAAAAGATAATACATCATGATCAAGAGGGAATCGTATCAGGGATTCAAGGATGATTCAAAATTAGAAAAACGATAACATAATCCACAATATAAATAAGAAAAAAGAAAAGGACCACATGATGATATTGATTCATGCAGAAAAGGCATTTGACATAATCCAACATCCAATCCTGATAAAAACACTCAATAAAGTAGGAATTGAAGAGAAATTGCTCAACATAATTAAAAGCATAACTACAAAACCAAGAGCCTACATTATGCTCAATAGAGACAAATTGAAAGTCTTCCCTCTGTGAACAGGAACCAGACAAACGTGCCATTTGTCACCTCTCCTATTCAATGTTGTGCTGGAAATCTTCACAAGAGCAATACGGCAAGACAGGGAAAACAAAGGTGTCAAAATTGGCAAAGAGGAAGTAAAACTCTCTTTGTTTGCAGATGATATGATCCTATACGTAGAAAACCCCAAACAATCAGTAAAAAACCTACTAGACCTCATTGGAAGATGCAGCAAACTGGCAGGATATAAGATCAACATACAAAAATCAGTTGAATTCTTCTATACCAAAAATAACAGCACTGAAAAGGACATTAGGAAAGCAATACCATTTACAATAGCCACCCAAAGGATGAAATATCTAGGAATAAA
>NW_006408542.1:28402876-28404593 GCF_000296735.1 Chrysochloris asiatica | reverse complement strand
GAAAGCTGGACAGTGAATAAGGAAGACCATAGAAGAATTGATGCTTTTGAGTTAAGGTGTGGGAGGAGAATATTGAAAGTGCCATGGGCTTCCAAAAGAAGCAATAGGTCCGTTTTGGAAGAAGTGCAGCCATAGTGCTCCTTGGATGCCAAGATGGCCAAACTTCGTCTCTCATACTTCAAACATATTGCCAGGAGGGACCAGTTGCTGGAGAAGGATGTCATATTTGGTAAGGTGGAGGGTCCGAGAAAAAGAGGAAGACCCCCAGTGAAATGGATTGGCCAAGTGACATCATCGATGGACTCAAGTGTGGCAATGTTAGTGAGTTTGGCCCAGGATCAGGCAGTATTTCATTCTGTTGTGCATAAGTACGCTATGAGTCAGTACTGACTTGTTGGCACCTAACAACAACAACAACCATGTAATGGAGTCACAATGCCAATTCAGATCCATCTACTTCCATTTTTACTTTATAAGTTTAGTTTTTTTTTTTTTTTTCCTTTAGTGAATGCTGATGTAGATTAATTTACATACCAACCCTATCTATTTAATATTGTTGTTGTTATTAACTGCACTCATAACTGCTTGGTAATACTAGTTGCATTTAATAGGTTTTTTTTGTTTTTTTTTTTTCATGTAATCCTCATGACAATCCTATCAGATAGATAAAATAGATTATATTCACTTTACTGATTAGAAAACTTACTTTGAAACCTACATAATATCTCCAAAGTCAAATACTGATTAATGACAGAAATGAATTTGAATCCAGGCAGTGAAGTTTGATATCTTTAACCTTGCACTTCTATAGAGAAGTTCAAAATTAAGATACAATAACTTGCTTTACTTATTTTTTTTAGAAGCCTTAAGTTTATAAGAATATTTTCTTAAATAATCTTGGCAGATTTTATATCTTAGCTAAATTTATATAATTTACTTATGAATTTAGCTCATAATTGTTACAAACTCTGAATAAACTGATAGATGACTCCAGCAGTTAAGGGTGAGCTCAGGTGGGAAGATAAATGGGAGAGCTGATTGTATCCTTAGGAATAATAATTCTATTTCTCTAAAGCTAATACTGTGTGCATACAGTTATGACTCATACCAGAGCAGGGCTTTCTCCCATAGAGCAGGCTGGTGGATTTGAACTGCTGGCATTGCTGTTTGCAGCCCAATGCATAATCTACACTACCAGACCAGTTACAGTTAGTAATTGAAAACAAACAGGAGAAATGTATTTAGATGAGTTTAGTAAAAAGCAGAATAGTTTTCAGCCAAATGGTCAACAAAATTAAAATCTTCAAAAGTAAATGAATGATAGTTCATATTTTGTTACTGTTGTTAAATGCCATCAGGTCATTCTGACTCAGTGACCCGTATAGATTTTCTGAGGTGCAACTGGTGGGTTTGAGCCACCAACATTTTCATTAGCAGTCCAGAGCTTATCCTGCAGTGCCATACCAGGACTCTTTCTATGTAAATAAATATGTATGTGTGTGAGTATGGAGAGAGCGAGAGAGTCCTGGTGTTGTGCTGTGGGTTAATGTGCTAGTGTGCAAAGTTGTTTGAACTGCAAGGTTGATGGTTCAAGCTCACCAGTTGCTCCTTAGAAACTCTATACAGGGTCACTATGGGTCAGAAAAGACTTGACAGCAATTAACAACAACTATATATTATATATGAACCGACTCGACGGCACTTATCAACAACAACA
>NW_006408542.1:28398140-28401482 GCF_000296735.1 Chrysochloris asiatica | reverse complement strand
CCAGTCGTGAGGATTTTTGTTTCTTTGACATTGAGATGTAATCCATATCGAAGGCTATGCTTTTTGATATGTAGAGAATACAATATGTAGATATGTAGAGAATACAATATGTAGATATGTAGAGAATACAATATGTAGATATGTAGAGAATACAATATGTAGATATGTAGAGAATATAATAAATAAGCAAAAAGCTTGAGAAGAATGCTCTGGGAAGATAGTAGTCCAGATACATGCCTGGAGCCCTTTTCTACCATTACTATTCTAAATTACTCTATGCAGTGAAGTATTTATAGGCAAGTTGCATCATTATACATAGCCAACATGCTTTTGTGGCTTTTAGTAATCTAAGTAATCCAACAACAAGTAATCTCAGCCTTCCAAAATGAATATATACAGAACTTTCCTCCTTCTTTTCTCCATTGAGTTTGAATGTAATATACCTAAAACCCAACCAATGATAGAGAAAGATTGACTTACAGGTTCCATGTACATTGAAGAGAAAAGGCAGGATGTGTTGAACCTTTCTTGCTTCAGAGGAAAGTTGGGGAAATGTGCTCAGGTAGATTACAATTTTAATTTGCCTGAGACAAAGCACCATTAATGGTTACTGTGAAAAAGTCTTTGAAGAAAGAATTATCTTTTGGTGTTTCATTAGAAAAGAAATGTATGGACTATCAGAGATGATAGATTTTTGTCTTAAACAAAACATACAGAGAGAGAGAGAGAGAGAGAGAGTGAGAGAGAGAGAGAGAGGGAGACTTAGATTTCAGTGTTTAAAAGTTCAAAAGTCTTTTTATTAAATGATTTGGTGGCATGGATATCCAGACTAATTTTCCAGAAAGAGGACAGTTTAAATGCTTTGCTAAATGCTTTAAAAATATTATTTCCGTTTGTAATAGAATTAAGAAGAAAGTTAGGAAAACTTTCAGAAGCTAAGAATGGTTGAAATCTTACTTCTTGTTCTCTCCAAAATTTTCTACAGGTATTTTTGAAAAAATTTCGTTTGCATTCTTACTTAATTAATATGTATAATATTTAAATTTCTTGTCTGGTTTATTATGTCTTTTAAGCCAAGGATAGCTTCATGGTTAATTTATGTTATTGAATATGTGTTTTAATCATTCTCAGCTTCTTCTTCTCTATACATGGAACATTGTCTTAAGGGGAAAAATCAATTGTATTAATTTCCTGGCATTTTTCTCACCATTGCAGTTTTCAGTTTTCATCATACTTCTTCCTGTTAACCTCTGTGACCATCCTGTGTCCTTTGAGAAAGTCTACCAAGATTATCCCATTTGGATTTCCCCCAAAAAACAACCACTTTTTGTGCTACTCTCTCTACCAATTTAACTGACCAAACAGATCCCCTGGGAAGCCACTGTTTTGTTTTGACATTTTATTTTTTAAGGTACCCTAAAGAGGTACAACCAGTGTGCCCCTTGGAGGCCAGGATGGCCAGACTTCGTCTTTCATACTTCAGACATATTGTCAGAAGGAAACCCGTCACTGGAGAAGGTTATCATGTTTGGTAAAGTGGAGGACTGGAGAAAAAGTGGAACCCCCCAACAAGGTGGATTGGCACAGTGATAGCAGCAATGGGGCTCAGTTGTAGCAACAATTGTGAGGTTTGCCCAGGACCAGGCAGTGTTTCGTTCTGTTGTGTATAGGATTGCTATGAGTAGGTGCTGACTTGCTGGCACCTAACAACAATGAGAATAAGAGAAGTATATTACAAAAAGGAATTGTCTGCAATGATGGTAGAGGTACCTTTAAGCATGTTTTTAGTTGTTTTGTTTTTCAATATTCTCGTGTATGTATGATTTAGAACCCTAGTATCAATATTTTTTTACTTACCCGTATTTTAATAAAATCACAATAGTAGTATTTTCATTGTGTGTATGGGAATATGATTTATGCTTTACCAAGAACATATAATACCAAAAAAAAAACAAAACAAAACACCAGAAATATAAGAATTTTGAAACATTTAATCATAAACATCATTTGGTATTGAAAAGACATTCCAGTCTCGCCGTGCAATTAATTAGTGAATGAAAAGAGTAAAATCGTCTTTTAATTATGCTCCAAATAAGAGATTTTAATCATGCTTATCAAAAATATCCAGTTTTTATAAAAATCAACTGGTTTCATCTGGGGTCGTTTCCAAATGTACGAATTTACTATCATGAAATATTAACAAAAGTGGGAAGAAATCTGAGTTCAAGACAGTTAGGTGTAAAACTATATCAAGATTATGTTCCTGAAGGATAAAGAATCTTTGTTTAAATATATAACCAGAGGTGGTAATCTGAGTGACATTTTTCAGTCAATCCTTTAAAAAATAGTGAGTGTTCAACTAGTAAAATTACTGGCAATCAATATAGTTTGCCTAATATTTGCAGGACTTAATTTAATATACAGGTCTTGTAGGAATTATGCCTAGAAATGATCTATATTCTAAAACACTAACAAAAAGCCTTAAACTTCTAATAAAAAATCCCTACTTTATGATAATAAGTTTTACTTGACAAACTAAATAAATCTACCAGCCTAGTAGACAAATACTAACTGCTTCTTTTTAAATTTTTTGTAATATTTTATTGTGTTTTAGGTGAAAGTTTACACAACCAATTAGTTTCCCTTTCAATAACTCATACATAAATGGTTCTGTGCCATTGGTTACTATCTGAGAAAAATGTGTTAGTATTCTCCCCATTTCAACCCTGCCTTACCTGTTCCATCCCTCAAGTTTGCCTTCCTCTCCCTGACTTTTCATCTTGTTTTTCGGGCAAATGTTGCTCCTTTGGCTTCTCAGAGTTAATTGTTCTAAGGAACAAATTCATCACTATTTTTTTAAGCTTTTATTGTGCATTGAGTGATAGTTTACAGGGCAGATCATAAGTTTTATGTTAAAAAAAATCTTATTTTGTTTCAGTGCAATAGTTTTAATTCCCTCAATTTACTATTTAACAGTATTTACCTCTACTCACTCTTTTATTTTTTTTAAATTTAACCCATGCATACCTCCCTAAGTCTTCCCCTATCTTCCTTGGTCATTTACTCCCTTCTCCCTTGTTATGAACTGCCCTCCTCCACCATATATATTGTCCTCCCCATCATAGTTTAAGGACTAAGGTGCATCTGACGCAAGTCATGGTATTTTCAGTAGGCTCATATGCATGTGAAAGTTGGCCTATGAGTAAGGAAAACTGTAGAAGTATCAATGCATTTGAATTATAGTGTTGGAGAAGAATATTAAAGTACCAAGAATTGACATAAAACAAACAAATCTCCTTAGAAGACAAGATGGCGTGACTTCATGTCTCATACTTTGCATGC
>NW_006408542.1:28389103-28397948 GCF_000296735.1 Chrysochloris asiatica | reverse complement strand
GTTATGATTCAGAACCAACTCTAAGGCACCTAACAACAATGTGCTTGCTATATTACATATGGAGAATATATATTTATTTATAAACACACAGATATATACATATATTTGAATATGTATGCAGCACATACAATTATGTTTACATAAATGTCTACAATTATACCTATATATGCACATTCTTGCACTTCCATATAGCCTCCCACATGTATATAGTATGTTGTTGTTAAGTAACATCAAGTTGGTTCTGACTCATAAAGACCCTGTATAGGCTTTCTGAGGAGCAGCCGGTGGATTTGATCTGCTGACCTTTTAGCTCAAACTGACCTTGCGGTCCAGTACTTTATCCTGAATTCCTACACCAGGACTCTTACTTACATAGCTACATAAATAACTACTCACAAAGTTTTTTTTTTCTTATTACTGTTAATGCAGAACAGTATTACCATTATTGTCTTTTATTCTTGTGTAACTCTCAGTGTTTTCATTTACTTCAGTCACATTATGTGAACTTACAGTCACATTGTTCCGACTTACACTATATTTTGTGTCATCTTTCCCTTCACAAGAAATAGCATGTCTAGTATCTAGTAAGCAATTGTCCCTCCTCCACTCTCCCATCCCTGGGTACCTTCAAAGAGTATTGTTTTCTGTGAATAAACTTATTTTTTGGACTTATTCTTATAGAGACATCAAATAACTCTTGTCATTTTGTGATTGGTTTATTTCACTTCATGTAATGCCTTCCAAATTCATCCATGTTATAAGATGTTTTATGGATTCATCATTTTTTCTTTATCATTTCATAATATTACAGTGCATGTATACAAAACATTTTGTTTATCCATTTGTCTGTTGATGAATACATAGGTTATTTCATTTTTCTATTGTGGATAATGCTAAAATGAACATGGTTGTATAAATGTTGATTGACATCAGTGCTCATATTTCTATAGTGTGTAAACTAGAAATGGGATTGATTAATCATATGCGATTTCTATTTCTAGTTTTTGAGGAAATGTTATACTGTCTTCCCTCGTGGTTGTACCATTTTACAGTCCCATCAGTAATGTATAAAAGTACTTATTATCCCACAACCTTGCCAGAATTTGTTGTTTCATGTTTTCATGTTTATATTTTGGTTAGTGTCACGTTTATCAGGAGGGATCAATCCTTGAAGAAGTATATCATGCTTGGTAAAGTGAAGAGTCTTCAAAAAGGAAGACCCCCAATAAGATTGATAGGCACAGTGGCAGCAGTGGGCTCAATAATAACAATTGTGAGGATGGCATAGGAGCGCATAGTGTTTGGTTCTACTGTGCATAGGGTTGCTATAATTGGGAACCTATTCAGCTTCACATAACAAAAATAGCTATTGATCATGAATCTCTCTTCATGTATTTGTTAGTTGTATGAATGTCTTCTTTGGTGAAGTGTCTGTCTTCTGCCAATTTTTTATTGTTTTGTATTTTTGATATTGAGGTATAGACTTTTTTTCCATATATATATATATATTTCAGATATTATAACTAGTGTTATGCTACAGGATAAGCACTGGACTGCTATGTAAAAGGTTGGCAGTTCAAACCCACCAGTCACTCTTGGAAACTTATATTTATGAATAACAATGACCACTCTTGTCAGTTATGCTGTTGACAATGTTTTCCTCACCATTCTGTATCCTTTTTTTTTTTTTTCACTCTTTTGATATTTTGATGAATATAGACATATTAATTTTTGTTGATGTTGTTAAGTGCCGTCGAGTTGGTTCCGACCCATAGCGACCCTGAATAGGGTTTCCAAGGCTGTAAATCTTTACGGGAGCAGAAAGCCTCATCTTTCTCCCGCTGAGCAGCTGGTAGTTTTGAACTGTTGCCCTTGCCCTAAAAATTAGCTATCTAGTTTATTTAGTTATCTAATTTATCTTTTGTTATTTATGTAGTTTTAGTTTTTATTTCATAGTATATTATGCCCAAAATTAGGACCCCTAGTTTATCCCTATGTTATCTCTCAGGAACTTTTTTTGGGGTTTTTTTTGGTTTAATGTTTAGGTGTTTGGTTATTTTGAGCTAGTCATTGTTTGTGGTATGAGGTCTGGATTTTGTTCCATTTTTCTGCAAAGGGTTACCCGGTTTTGCCAACACTGTTTGCTAAAGAGAGCATCTTTTCCCACTGAAAGGGCTTTGATTCTTTCCTAAGATCAACTGTGCACAGATGGATGGATTTACTACTGGGTGTTCAATTCTGTGTCGCTAGCCTATGTGTTTGTCCTTTTTCCTCTACTATGCTGTTTTTATTACAATTACTGAATAGTCAATTCTGAATTTGGTAAGTGTGAGGCAGTGGCCTCAATATGGGGGTCTAAAATGTGTGACAAAAAAATGATTGTCTTAAGTTTGGGGGTAGTTTTTAACCAGAGATGCATTATTTTTCATACAAATATCCCTGTTATTAATTACAACAAGAACACTGCTTGGAAGCTAATGTTTGTTGTTGTTGTTGTTACATGCCATTGAATTGTTTCCAACCCATAGCCACCCTATATAGTATTTCCAAGGAGTGCATGGTGGGTTTGAACTGCTGACCTTGTGGCTATTAAGTCCTGTGCTTATTCTACAACTCCATACCAGTACTCCAAACCCACCTTAAGTGTATCAATATACTTACAAGGGTAAACTTCTATGCTAATTTTTTTGAACCTTGTAATGTGCTCAGATTTGTCATTGTTGTTGTTGTTGTTGTTAAGTGCCATCGAGTCGGTTCCGACCCATAGCGACCCTGTACAGGGTTTCCGAGGGTGTAAATCTTTACGGGAGTAGAAAGCCTCATCTTTCTCCCGCGGAGTGGCTGGTAGTTTCGAACCGCTAACCTTAAGGTTCGCAGCCCAATTCGTAACCACTACACTACCAGAGCTCCTTCAGATTTGTCATTATTACCCATTTATAATTGTGCTTCAAATCACATGGTTACATCTGCATGTACTACAAGCTTACCTTGTTATTTTAGTTGTTGCAGGTGATTTTTTTTATAGTTAATTATTATGCTAAATTTTCTGGTGCTTTATCTATATTGTTTTGATTATTATTTGTGAAGCTAAATCAATTATTTTTTGAGAATGAAGTAGTAATCAAAATTTAAAAAAGAGAAAAAATAAAAAGACATCCACTCAGGTACTAGCAATATTGTAACTATTGTAACTAGCAATATTGTAATTTAATAGAGAAATATTTTATAAAACAAAGCTATTACTAGCATTCAATAATCTAATAAGAAATATTACATTTTAAGCAAATTATTTCTTATATTATTGAATACTAACAACAGATTTGCTTTATAAATTCTTACTACATTGAATTATAATATTATTATTTATAACATTAATAGTGCTTGAGTGGAAGCCTTTTAAAATTTTTCATTCTTTTCCTTTAATTTCTATATTATTTCCCCAAAAAGTAATTGCTATAGCTTCACAAATTATAATTACTATAATACTGTAGCTAAAACACCAGAAATTTTGACAAAATCAGTAACAATTAAATTCTAACCATAATTATTCAATGGTAGCTAACAACAACAAAAAAATCCAATCTGCATCCTGAGCTAAAAATCTCAGAACATGGATTCTATGAAGAAGAATGTGGCATCAAGATTGGACAAAGACTCCAATATGCATATGACATAACCTTGCTTGCTGGAAACAAAGAAGACATAGAATATTTACAAAGATCAAAAGTTATAGCCTTCAGTATGGGTTGTACCTCAATGAAAAGCAAACAAAAATCCTCACAACTGGAAAGATAAATAACTTCATGATAAATGGAAAAAAGATCCAAGCTGTCAAAAGCTTCATTTTGCTTGAATTCACAATCAACACTCATGGAAACAACAGTCAAGCAATCAGATGATGTATGGCATTAGGCAATTCTGCTGCAAAAGACCTCTTTAAGAGTCTTAAAGAGCTAAGAAGTTAGATTGTGGATAAAAATATCCCTGTTCCAAGCCATGGTATTTTCAATGACCTCATATGCATGTGAAAGCTGGACAATGAATAAGTAAGACTGTAGAAAAACTGATGCATTTGAGTTATGGTGTTAGCAAAGAATACTTAAAGTATCATGGCCTTCTGGAAGAACAAGCAAATCTGTCTTGAATGAAGTACAGCCAGAATGAGTATGGTGAGACTTTGTCTCTCACACTTTGGAAATGTTTTCAGGAGGGACCAGTCCCTGGTGAATGACATCATGTTTGGTAAACTGGAGGATCAATGAAAAAGGGGAAGACCCTCAATGAAATGGATTGACACAATGGCAACAAAAATGGGCTCAAACATAACAATTGTGAGGACGGTGCAGGGCCAGGCAGTGCTGCATTCTGCTGTACATAGAATTGTTAAGAGTGGCAACCAACTCAAGGGCACCTGACAACAACAACAACAACAACAACAACATATCACATATTATTCTATGATTATTAAGAATTCTATATTTTCTAGTATGGGAAGAGCTCTGATAGGGGTAGAGTGGGAGGCTGACACCATGAAGTTAACACCCTGGGTGATACCAATCCTAGTGGTGCCACTGGTGTGAGCCTTCCTATTATGTTTTTCAACATTGTGTTAGTTATCCAGGACCTGTTTTCTGTGTAAATTGGATATTAATTTTCCCATTTTGTAAAAGAATGTTGGTAATTGGATTGGAATTTCATTGTATTTAGAGATTATTTCATTGTATTTAGAGATTATTTAGAGATTATTTTGACATTTTTGCAATGTCAATACTTCAATCCCGAAACATGGTATTTACCTCCATTTAAGTAGCTCTTTCGGCTTCTTGCAGTAGTGTTTCGTAGTTTTTCTTATATGAGTTTGTTACATCTCTGGTTATATTTATTCTAAGGTATTTATTTTGTTAACAATTATAAATGTTTTCATTCCAGTAATTCCCTTTGTTAGTATAGAGTAGTTCACCTGATGTTTATACATTAATCTAGTACTCTGCCACTTTGCTGAATCATTCTATAAATTCTAGTATCTTGTTGAAACTTTCACATTTTTCTATGTGTCTTGTCATTTGCATATAGGAATTGTTTTACATCTTTCTTATCAATTTGGATGCTCATTATCTTTCTTGCTTTATTGTCCTGACCAGGGTTACCAGTTCAATACTGAATAAGGGTGGTTATTCTGAGAATCTTGCTTTGTTCCTGTCCTCAGCACGAAGACTTTTCAATCTCTGCCTATCGAGAAAAATGTTGACTGTTGGTTTTGTCTGCATACCCTTACTTATGTTGAGAAATGCCCATTCTATTCCTATTTTATGGAGAGTTTTATCAGTAAAAAGTGTTGGATTTTCTTAAATTTCTTTTCTGCATTGATGGATATGATCATATGACTCTTTTCCTTTGTTTTATTTGTGTGATAGATTATGTTGACTGTTTTTCTAATGCTGAGTCACCCTTAACATTCTTTGTATGAGTCCCAATTATCCTTATTCTATCTGTTATGAACTTCTAATAGCATTATGGTCAGATAAGGAACTTTGTGTTATACCAGTGTTTTAAAATTGATTGAGGCTGGCTTTGTGGTCTAGAGTTAACTACATGCTGAAGAATATTTGGTGTGCATCAGAGAAGAATATGCATCATGGTGCTCTGGAGTGGTGTGTTCTGTATATGTGTATGAGGTTAAGTTGGTTGACTGTGTTAGGATCTTCTGTATCTTTATTAACTTTATTTCTAGCTCTGTCTGTTGTCAAAAGTGGTGTGTTAAAATAGCCTACTATTATTGTAGAACTGCCTCTCTGTTTTCAGTTCTATTAGAGTTTATTTTATATATTTTGGAGTTCTGTCATTGGGTGTATACATAGTTGTGTTTTCTTGGTGGACTGTCCCTTAAATCAATTCCCTTCTTTGTTTCTTATAATGAATGTTGTGTTAAAGTTATTTTTATCTGGAATTATTATTACTAATCCTACTTTCTTTTGGATTCTGTTTGTTTTTATTCTTATAATTTTGACTTATTTAATGTTTTTGTGTCTAAGATGTGTCTCTTGTAGGCAACATACTGATGGGTTACGGATTTTTTTAATCTATTTTGCCACTCTCTTTTTCTTGACTGGTGCATTTAAAACCATTTGCATTCAGTGTGATTAATGATAGGTATGGATTAATTACTATCATTTTATTATGTCATACTTTGGGGGGAATGGAGAGGGTGAATAGTTTCTTTGTTCTTAGTTTTCTGTTTTGAGGTACTTTTGTCTCTGAATCTTCTTTTTCTTTCAATCATTGTTGCTTTTGTGCTTACTGAGTCTTTTTGATTTATGCTTCTTTATTTTGGTGAGAATATTTATTACTTTTCTTTGTGGTTACCCTGAAGCTTGCTTTGTTGTTGTTGCTGTACTTTACCTCCTTAAATATGGTTCTGTTCTCCTTGTTTCATTCCAGGTATATTTATGAAGTTTCTCTGTCTCCTATTTGGAATTTTGTAAGTTACCTTCCTGTGCTTTTCACCCAGAATCACACTGGCTGTGTATCAAAATAGCTACACTGTGCCTGGCAAGCTGGCAGGGCACATTCACTACATTAGTCTTTCCTTGTTAACTGTTTTTGTTCCATTTCTCCTTCCAATTGATATTAAATCTAATTATTTATCCATCTGTTTGGTGCTCAGGGTTTCAGGATTGGATTGTCTTCTGTAAATATTTCATATGATTTCTCAGATCATTAGTTTTTGAGTGAGCCATCATCTTGGATAACCTTATGATAATTTCTTAAAGAATAATTTCATGCAAATATTCTTTAAGAAATTACCTTCATTGGAAGAATGTTTATGATTAATTTTTAAATACTTTGCCACTGCTTTGTGTTTCATTGGTATCTTCTTTTTCTGTTTCCTTTTTACATCAGTCAATTTAAGGTTATGAGTATCTTGTCAGTATTGTGTTGTTCAAAGAGTTATAGCCTGCTTTGGGAATCATCTACACATTGCACTTTAGCTTCTTGTAGAAAAGAATGTTTGATATATATTCCTGAAATATGTCTTAAGATCAATAATAAACTTGCTGATAGCACTACATGGTAACCATGGTTCTTGTCGCTAAGAGCATCTCTTTTTTTGGTACACGGTTTCTTGCATCATTCCACAATATGAGTTGCTAATGTAAGTGCTCTAAATCTGTTTCTTCCTTTCAGAATGAAAAAAAAAAGAAAAAGAAAATCAACCTCTCACATTATTTATGTCACACCCTTTGTATCCTGGTCTATACGGCATCTCTTACCTCATTCTTTAATAAATAAAAATAAAGAATAAGGTTTCTTTTGTTTTGTTGTTGGTATGGGTGCCAGATTTTCCTTTATTTTGAAAAAGTATTGTTCAAAATTTTTTCTTCCAAAAGTGGGTAAAGAAGGATTGTAGTAGCTGTGGCAATTTAACACAAATGGATCATTATACTGGCAAACATACTACAAACTGTAAAGGTAGGTACTTTTATCAAACCCACGGTATGATTAAATTCTGCTAAAATTCACAAATAGAGCAATGCTTTAAACTAAACCTTGATGAAGGAATGAAAATATCTAGGTTTGGAGGAGAAGGGCAGCTATCACTGTGTTATAGTGAAGTATGGTGTATTACTAAGGAGCTCTGGTAGCGTAGTGGTTACGAATCGGGCTGCTAATATCACGGTCAGGAGTTGGAAACTACCAGCTGTTCTGCGAGAGAAAGATGAGGCTTTCTACTCCCGTTAAGATTGACAGCCTGGGAAACGCTATGCAGGGTCGCTATGAGTGGGAACCGACTCCACGGCACATAACAACATGGTGTATTACTGCCACAATGATAATACCCTCTTATTAAAATAAATAGTATACTGTTTGGTACCTTGGAAGACAGTACTTAAATTTTGCCCACCATTTCTGTATCTGTATTGGACAGAATTTTTCATCTTGGGAGGATTTTTATTTATTTTATGCCAATATGTAGCCTAACATATTAGAAAATAGATATCATTTGCCCTGCATCTTACTTATCTAGTACTACTTACTCTAAGAGAGGAGTCCTGGTGTGGCACTGTGGGATAATGCGTCAGACTGCAAAGTCGTTTGGACTGCAAGGTTGGTGATTCAAGCTCACCAGCTGCTCCTTGGAAACTATACAGGGTCGCTATGGGTCGTAATCGACTCGATGGCACTTAACAACAACAACTATAAGAGAAGAGTCCTGGTGTGGTACTGTAGCTTAATGTGCCAGACTACAAAGCCGTTTGAACTGTAAGCTCGCTGGTTCAAGCTCACCTGTTGCTCCCTGGAAACCCTATACAGGGTTGCTATGAGTCAGAACCTACTCAACGGCACTTAACAACAACAACAATAGCTATATGAGAAATACCAAAAGTGTATGGCTGTAACAAACAGTTCAGGAGGCTAGAAGTCCAAATTAAGGGTACCAGCTCAGGGGGGTTGGGGGGCTGAGGGGCTGGGAGGGAAGGCCCAGTATTCCATGGTCATCTCTGTGTGTCTTGACATTAATCATTCCTTGAATCTAGGAGCTTCACAACGCAATGCAAGGATCCTAGGTCCAAAGAACACACTGTGCTCCTGGCTTTTCTCTCTTGATGGTAAAAGATCCCTCTTTCTTTGCTCAAGTCTCTCTCCTTTTATCTCCTGTAAGATAAAAAATGTTGCATAAAATAACCTTGAGAATCTTCAGTAAATCAGATCAGGGTTGAGATGGGGTTAAGGGTAGATTATATGGTACTGTAGGATAAACGCTGGACTTCTAATCACAAAGTTGGCAGTTTAAACTACCAGCCACTCCTTGGAAACCGTATACAGGGTCATTATGAGTCAGAAC
>NW_006408542.1:28374038-28388733 GCF_000296735.1 Chrysochloris asiatica | reverse complement strand
GGTTCGCAGCCCGATTCGTAACCACTACGCTACCAGAGCTCCTTAAAGAGTAGAGCACTTGATATACAGAGCTAAAGGAATGAATGAACCTATCTAATATGAATAGGTAAGTTATAACAACCAAAAGAGCTTCCTGGAAAGAAATGGTTTCAAAGCCACACACCTCTCAAAGGGACTCCAACTTCTCTGATTGAATTGAAATGATTTCAGTGCTATTGTGCTAGCAGAAAGGTCCAGTACAGATCTGAAATTATTGAGAAACCCAAGCATGTTGCACGACTGCGAAATGTGCAGGCATGTATACATCAAGACAGATTAAGATCACAGCAAGATGTGAATCTTGCTGTGTGTAGATAGCAAACAGTTACTACAAGAAACCTTTTTGCTAAACAAAAGTCTCCTTAATTCAGTCACCATTCACCATATGTGTGTGTACTAATATATCTCTCTTTCTGTCTTCTTTCTCTCTCTCATTCATTCATTTGCTCACTCACTCAATGCTACTGGACACTGAAGACTGATTGAACAAGTCCTGAGACTTCATGAGCAATTCTAAGAGGAAAGAGAAAGGAGTTGAACCTTAAAAAGGTAAACTTGGACAACTTCCTCTATATCCATTTGAATGATAAAGTTTTAAAGTAAGAAATGAAATGGTATTTATATTCAACACTGATGAAAAGTACTACATACTGTGAATTAAAACAAACTAGAAAATGAGCAAAATGAAATAAAAAACGTGATTTATGTGGAAAAGGTTTTCACCCAATGAAATTAAATGTTTTAAATTAAGAGATTAGGTGTGATTATTTAGAAAGTATGCTTATAATGAAACCATTTCCCCCCACAAAGCCAGACAAAAGTGTATTCTATTTACAGTATTCTACTGAAATAAAAATGCTGAGGTATTGCCATATTTAAAATCTTCCTTTAGAAAGCCCAATGAGTCACTTTGGATGTTGTTGTGGAAGTACCGTGGAGTCGGTTCCGACTCATAGTGACCCTGTACAGGGTTTCCGAGGATGCAAATCTTTACAGGGGCAGAAAGCCTCATCTTTCACCTGCGGAACAGCTGGTAGTTTTGAACTGCCAACCTTGTGGTTAGCAGCCCGATTCATAACCACTACACTACCAGAGCTCCTTGTCACTTTGGATGTTGTTGTTGTGAAGTGCCGTTGAGTTGGTTCAGACCCACAGCGACCCTGTATAGGGTTTCCGAGGAGCATCTGGTGAGCTTGAACTGCTGACCTTGCAGTTCAAACGGCTTTCAGTCTGGTACATTAATCCACAGCACCACACCAGGACTCCTAGGTGTCAAATTAATCCACCTTCCCGATATAGCACTAGTATTTAGTCCAAGTTCACATCCATGGTGTAAATTAAAACCACGTTATCCTCTAAATATATTTTCTTAGTGGCCTTTCTTATTTTACTCTTTCTTGATGAGTCTCATATGACTTTTCTACCTGTAGTCTTCATAAATCCCACGAAACAACATTTTTGGCCTAATTTGCCTGAAGAAGAGAAGGTGGGAAAAGACATTGATAGGATTATATGACTCAGTTGTTAATCTTTAACAGAGTTAATTATGATTGTAGAAACACAGAATTCTGACATATATAAAATGAGTACTCCCAGAGTCAGCGATGAAAGGATTTTACTACCATTAAAGAAGAAGAGTCAGGAGTGGAGCATGTCCTTTGGACCAGAGATGCCTACATGTTGGACAGAATTTACAAAGGGACAAAAAGCTGGGACACTAGAGGATTAGCAGAGGGTTAGCAACAGCAGAACCAAAAGCCAAAACATGAGACAGAGCGGTGGCTTCCCAGCCCAAGGAGCAAGTAAAGCTAAGCGACTTTGGACAGGAGGCTTGCTTTCAGAGTGGTTTGCCTCCAGGCACCTAATTGGGGGAGCTAGGCTTGCAGACCCACACAGTTAGAGTTGAGTGCCTTCAGGCTGAGACTTATGGTGGAGTGGTATGTTCTGTGGACATGTATGGACAGTCTAAAAGAGATTTGTAAAGTTGCTGGAGCAGGGCAGATGCCAGGCTTAGGGGCCTGCCTGTGGACATAGCAGAAGGGAGTCTGTGCTGACTGGAAGAACTGTGCCCTGAGCATTTTCTGATTTTGCACTATAACCTGTTAATTTTCCTAATAAACTCCATAACTGAATAGAGAGTCTGAGTTCAATGTGGCCGTTTCAATGAATTGTCAACCCAGCATGAATTCAGAGTGCTTTGAGAGGAATGGTTGGTGACAATTTTTTCAACAAATCTTCTTTGTAGGTGTATGGATATTATCCTATCATTGACAGCATTGTACTTCAGGATAGATTTTGAAATATTCTTTTTGATGATAAATGTGACACCATTACTCTTCAATTTGTCATTCCTGGCATAGTAAATCATGTGATTGTCTGATTCAAAATGGCCATTATCAGTTCATTTTACTAATGCCTAGGATGTCAACCTTTTTCATTCATTTCATATTTTATAACCTCAAATTTTCCTAAATTTGTACTGTTTGCATCCTACATACTGAGTATTCATGAATATTTGTTAATATTTCTCATTTTGAGTCATGCTATATAAGCAGATGAAGGTCCAGAAAGCTTTGCTCCATTCATATCACTAAAGTTGACTGTACTTGGAGGTGGAAACTATTGCATTCAAGTGTCTTTCAACCTGATGGATTCCCCTTTTGGCCATGTATTAGACAGTGTTCCACTACTATTCACAAGCTTATTAGTGGGTAGTTTTTCATAAATGGATTACCTTTTACTTCTTCCTAGTGTGTCTTAGTCTGTAAATTCCCCTGAAATCTGTCCACTATGGGTGACCCTATTGGTATTTGAAATAATGGTGACTTAGCTCCCAGAATTACAATAACATGGGAATCACTGTAGCACTGTAGCACAACAAACTGATAAAATAATAATATTTTTGTGATCACACATTTATCATATGTTCATTATTAGGATATTCAAGTGTTAACATTTTATTAAAATAATAGATTAAGACATCTAAATTTAGGGATGTTGGTATTTCAACATTAGCTAAATATTCACATTAATATTTTATACATTCACATAAATTTTGTGTGTAAAAGAAGTCTATGCATAATAAAATCAGGGCAATGCTCTTTATCCCATTCCCAGCTTCCTTTTATCAGTTAACACTGAAAATCACCTCTTTTCCATACAGTTTTCCACCTGTTTATGAAATCATCATTGATAGTATATTCTTTTTCTTTGCATGAATGCAATATAATGCAGTTCCACCTTGTATATTCATGGTGTTTTCAATCCATCTTGAAGACTCATGATATTTTTATTTTGTAACCATGAAAATTTCATTATATACACAAGTATACAACTAAACTTTACAAAGATTTGGTGGTGTTGTTGACATAAAACATTATTACACTTCTGTAAATTTGCTCTGGCAAAGAAAGATTCTGGCTGATGTGTTGGAATGTTTTGAGGTTAATTGTGTAGAACCAGAGAGAATGAAACAAAGACTGGCAGGCAGGATGCAGTGACCAGACTGCATGCCTAAGACCTGGAATTTGAATCCCAGTTCCCTTTAAATAGAAAGGCCAGTATGTCAGCACTATCACAGAGTATAAAATTGTTGTCAGGGCATCACATTTTGATACCTGCAGCATGTAAACAGAGATATGTATTCCTTTTGTTATGAGAAGTGTAAAGTTTCTATAATCTCTGTAAATTTCCCCTACTGTTATCCCTCTCCAGTCCCATTCTCTGTAATCCTTTATATACAAGAAAAAGTATTGATTTGCTTTGGGCTAGAAACTTAGAAAAGATGCAATGTAATTTTTGAAAACAGATTATAAAGATAAAAACAGAGCCAAGTTTAAGTGAGTTTCTGAATGTAATAAATGGAATTGTTTTATAGATTATTTTATGATTGAATAGACTTTATAAAACTGGCAGGCAAGATACAAGTTTAATTTATGATGTAAACATTTCAAAAACATTATATGATGCAATCACTGATACAACAAGCTTTTGGAATATTATATATGTACACATATTACTAATAATTTGGTCTGGTGGAAGTTCCTTTCCCATGAACTATCTAGTGTCTTTCCAAATAAACAAAAACACAAAGGTGGAAGAGTTTGTAGCTAAGAGACTTTGTTGTTGTTGTTGTTAAGTGCTGTCAAGTCGATTTCGACCCATAGAGACCCTGTATAGGGTTTCCAAGGAGTAGCTGGTGAGCTTGAACCACCGACCTTGCAGTTCAAATGACTTTGCAGTCTGACTCATTAGCCCACAGCTCCACACCAGGAGACTTTAGGGATACATAATTCCTTGAGGAGACAAAAACATTTTCATTTCTCTTTGAGAAGAGATATTGTTGTTGTTGGATATCATCTTGTTGGTTCCAACTCATCCCAATCCTGTGCACAAACAGAATAGGACGCTGCTTGGTACTATGCCATCCTCACAACTGGTAAATTTTAGCCCACTGTTGCTGCCACTGTGTCATCAGTCTTGTTGGGGGTCTTCCACTTTTTCCCTGACATTCCGCTTTACCAAGAATAATGTACCTTCTCCAAGGACTTGTTGTTTGTTGTTGTTATGTGCTGTGGAGTCGGTTCCGACTCATAGTGACCCTGTACAGGGTTTCTGAGGCTGTAAATCTTTATGGGAGCAGAAAGCCTCCTCTTTCTCCTGCAGAACAGCTGGTAGTTTCGAACTGCTGACCTTGTGGTTCGCAGCCTGATTCGTAACCACTACGCTACCAGAACTCCTAGTTCCTTTTAAAAATATGTCCAAAGAATGAGAGGCAAATTCTTCCCATCCTCGCTTCTAAGGGGCATTCTGGCTATACTTCTACCAACACAGATTTGTTTGTTCTTTTTTCAGTTCATGGTACTGCAACATTCTTAACCAACACCATAATTCAAATGCATCAAATGTTGTATGTTCTTTCTTATTCATTGTTCAACTTTTACATGCATATGAGGTTATTGAAAATACCACGATATTCGGTCAGGCACACATTAGTCTTCAAACTGACATCACTGTTTTTTAACAATTTTAAGAGGTCTTTTGCAGCAGATTTGCTAAACACAATATATCATTTGATTATTGGCTGCTGCTTCTAAGACTCTAGTTGTAAATTCAGGAAGGATGAAGTCTTTGGCAACTTCAAACTTTTCTGCATTCATCAGGATGTCACTTAGTGGTCTAGTTGTGAGGATTTTTGTCTTCTTACAGTGAGATGCAATCC
Source organism: Chrysochloris asiatica (assembly GCF_000296735.1). Classification (NCBI taxonomy): domain Eukaryota; kingdom Metazoa; phylum Chordata; class Mammalia; order Afrosoricida; family Chrysochloridae; genus Chrysochloris; species Chrysochloris asiatica. Next base: position 28,383,473 of record NW_006408542.1, on the reverse strand, counting down.
ATATTGAAGGTTGTTGTCTCTGATCTTTATCAGTAAGTATTTCAAGTCTTCTTCACTTCTAATAAGCAAGACTCTATCATCTGCATATCATAGGTTGTTAGTCTTCCTCCAATCCTGATGCCACATTCTTCTTCAAATAATCAACTTTCTCAGTTTATTTGCTCAGCATACAGATTGAATAAGTACAGTGAAAGGATGCAACCCTGACACACACCTTTTCTTATATTAAACCATTCAGTTTCTCCTTGCTCTGTTCTAATGCCTTCCTCTTGACCTGTGTGCAGGTTCCTCATGAGCAGAATTCTTCACAATGTTCTCTAGTTTGTTATGATCCACACAGTTGAATGCCTTTGCATAGACAGTAAAGCAAAAGTCAGAATCTTCCTGGTTTTCTCTGCTTTCAGCCATGATCTCCCTAGTTCCGCATCCTCTTCTAAATCCAGGTTGAATTTCTGGCGGCTCCTTGTCAATGTATTGCTGAAACCCTCATTGAATTATCTTCAGCAAAATTTCACTTGTATGAGATATTAATTATAGTATTAAGTGGTCACAATTTTTTAAAATTTGACATAAATGAATGAGTGCCTCAAATGCTACATCACTCATTTGAAACATTTCAATCTGTGTTCAGTCAATTTCTGGAACCTTATTTTTCTCCACTCTTTTCAGTGGGTCTTGGATAGCTTCCTTCAGTACCATTGGTTCTTGGGTATATGCTACCTCTTCAAATGGTTTGGCATTGACCAGTTCCTCTTGGTATAATGAATGTGTACTCCTTCCATTATTTATTATTATTTTTGACACCGCCTGAATCATTCAATATTTTGCCCATAGAATCCTTTACTATTACCTGTCAAGTCTTGAATTTTATCTTCAGCTCTCTCAGCTTGAGAAATGCCCCCCAAAATGTTTAAAAGCTCTTTTAGGGATGCTGATAAATGTTTACAATGCATATCACTCTACTATATGACTCAGCATTAAGGCACTTGACTCTAGTTCTGTGGGTCAGAAAACCTCTCTCAATTAAGTGCCCAGAGCCACCACAGTTCTACAAACAAGACTTCTGTCCAGTTCACTCATATTTATATGCTCTGCGGGCTGGGAAACCCATAACTCTGTCTTCTGCTGCTCCTCCTCTGCTGCTTTTCAGGTGTTACAGCTTTTTGTGCTGGAGTTTAAGGGGTTCAATGTGCAAAATCTTTGTTTCCAAAGGATGTGCTCCACTCTTGGCTCTTCTTGTTTGATGGTAGTGAGATCCTCCTTCTTTCTTCTGTGATAGCTCATACTATACCTATGTTAGAGTGCCAGGTTTCTACAATCACAGTGAACTCTGTTAACAGTCATTCACAACTGATTCATACCATCCTATCAATATCTTCTCCCACCCTTTCTTACTCAGATACATCAGAAAAAGTGTCATTTAGTGGGAGTTACAAAAAGACTACGGCTAGAAGATACATAGTAAGTGATTCAATAAACCACATGTTACCTGGAGGAAAGTATTATGCTTGTCAAAGTCAAGGGTAAGCAAAATAGAGGAAGACCCTCAATGAGATGGATAGGACCAATTGGTGAAATAATGGGCTCAAATATTGTAACTATTATGTGGATATGCATAGAACAAGGCAGTATTTTGTTCTGTGGGAGACAGAGTTGTGATGAGTCAGAACTCAATGGCACTTAGCAACATCATAATAAGCTCCTGGGGGAGTTTCAAAAAGTTTGTGGAAAATGGAATGAAAAGATTATGAAATTTTTTTCCCTAAACTTTTTGAAATCTTCTCATATTTAATTCAAATTTTTAAAATACCTATATATTGACCTGATGTGGCACTATGGGATAAGCACTGGACTACCAGGTCAGTTTGAATCACATGGTGGGTGGTTCAAATTCACCAGGTAGTCTTCAGAAACTCTATACAGGGTTGCTCTGGGTAGGAACTGACTAAAAAACACAAAAGAACAAAACCAGCATTTAGACTTTTATATGCTACTTTATATGTGGGATATAATGTTGGACACTATGACATTTGTAATGTATTTGTGTAGAAATTCAATGAACACTTTACTGCAGTAGTAAAAAATCATGGGAAGAATGGCCAGAACAATGGAGGAAGCAATGAATCTGGGCAGAAGGCTGTTGTTAACAGAAGCAGTTATGAACAAAAGGTACATGAAAAGTATTTCCTCCAAATAAGGTGTGGGAAGAAAGGAGAACAGTGAAATTCAGTTTGTGTCTTGATTGTGTAAAAGGAACAATCATGTTTATGAAGGTGCCAACAATTCAGTAAGCTTCCAACTAAGCCTATAGGTAATGCTGAGATCTCAGATGGAACAAATCAAAGTCTCTGTCAATCATTTAAAAAATTAAGATTTTACAAATAATATAACAATAATAGCTAACAAATAATAGCTAAAGAACTTTAAGCTTAGTAGTGAAACATTTACAGTCTTAGGCAATTTTCTCTTGTTCCATGCTGGAAAAATTATTGGATGATCATAGGTAAAAAAGGAAGTAATGATCTGATGCCCAAAATGTCTAAGAAAGTTTAAATTGATTTATCATTGCATTGTCAGAAGTTGTCAACATATCACAAGACTTTGTGTGTGTGTGTGAAAAATACTAAGAGCTTTATTCACTTATGAGATATGAAGTATTTCCAGGAAAAGGAAAAAAGTGAAAGTTCAGTGAAAAAGTTAAGTATGTGGAAATGTTCACTAAAGGAGAAATACCTTTGAAAACTAAAATCGGGGGGTGGTGCTCAGACTAGTATGGAAATAGTATAGTTTGTCCCACTGTTGTGGCTTGCGTGTGGCTGTGATGCAGGAAGCTATGCCACTGGTAATTTAAATGATGGCAAGGCCACACATGGTGGACAGGTTTCAGCTTATGTCCAGACTAAGAATAAACATGGAAGAAGGAGAAGTAGACTGCTTTCAAATTATTAGCCACTAAAAACCTTATGAATAGCAGTGAAACACTGTCAGTTAGTATGGGGATAAAGTATAAGTGAATTTATGTAGTCAATTAATTATTTAGTAGGATTCATGTTTTGTAAAGTTACCAAGATGTAGAAGTGCAACAATACTTTCTTTTAGAAAGATCAACGTGAGGGTGGTCCCTATGAGGTGGGGTTTAAAGACATCTCAAATGTTTGACTTCCCTAAAGTTTTTGTTAATTTTTTTTGTTAAGTGCCGTCGGGTTGGTTCTGACTTATAGCGACTCTAAAAACAGCTTTTGAAGAACAGTTGGTGGGCTTGAACTGCTGACCTTGAGGTTCGCAGTCTAGTGCAATGCCACTCCACAATTCCTCATATCAACCACTACTATCCCCCTCAGTATTCTACCTCACATCCCATGGTTCCACAATTCCTGCATTGTCTCACAGAACTCATGGGTCAAGAAAACAGCTCACGTGGTTGTGGAGGCTAGAAAGATCCAAATCTGCAGTTGGGACATCAGTTTGGAAGACCGACCTCACTTACGCAGAATCGGGCTATTGACTCACCAGGTTTTGAAAGCTGGCAAATCAGGTCACACTTCTGGATGAAGTCCCAAGAACAAAGGGTCAGGGGAGATGATCTTGATTAGCCAAGCAAAGAATCACACAGCCCACTCATATCTCCAAGATGGGTAATTTTATACCCATATTGGAGATTCATGGTTTTACAATCACAGTTTACTCTGTAAACATCCAAAGCTGAACCGTGGCATCCTATCAGCATCTTCTCCCACCTGCTCTCACCCAGACCCATGAGGAAAAGAGTTGTTTGGTGAGAGTTAAAAAGAATAAGACTAGAAGAAATATATTAATTCTTTGCACCACAAAAGATTTATGAGACCTATTGGTAAAACTGGCTTGAAAAACACCCGCCTCTGGTGGAGAGCAGGTCTTTCTGGGTGTCACACAGGTGGTCAAAATGGATCATTCTTCTGAGATTGTTCTGGTACTTTAGGATTAGCACTGGGCTGCTGTAAGGTTGATGGTTTAAACCCATTTTCTGCTCCATGGAAACCCTACACATGTTTGCTATGAATCTGCTGATTGCTATGAATCAGACCCAATTCAACACTAGTTAACAACGACAATAACATCAGCTGATCAATATAGCTGGCATGTTAAATAAAAGCAGTAGTTTTCAGAACTGGGTGATATCAGGCCCTCTGAAAGGAGTTTTATGTGGGTATAGACCAAAACACTTCAATTACCATTGCCCTTTTTGGAGCAGCTAGTTTCAAATCCACTCTTGACCTTGAATAGCTCTCTGTCTCAAAACAGATTCTGTTTGCCTATGATTACAGAAAAGTTTATGAAATTGATTTTAATTTTATCATGTTTATTACAAAAAGACTTAAGATGACTAAAATTAGAAACATTAAAATATGTTGATGGGGAAAATAAATAAAAAGAAAAGAGAACAGATAATTTAAACTAATACTGGGGTTAGGTATTCAAAACACATCTTGTAAAGTCTTATATAATTGTCAGAACCTTTATAAAATTGTCACAGATTTGGCTGTACTATTTTCTAGAATAAATTGTATGTGAGTGTATATGCATGTAAAATACATATTTACACACATAAATGCATGTGTATCTAATCCAGATTTAGAGAAAGAGAACAGGTAGAAAGCCAGGAGGCCCTATTTTCTGTCACTGCATATGAGAGTTTTATAGAAATGCTTAAAGGATTTAAAGTTATGGCCCTTTGTGATGAATCTATCTTCGTGATTTCTCTTCATAGAAGGTTTGCTGAGAGGCAGCCCCAATGAATGATATATTAAAGTTGTCAAAGATCACAGCAATCATTCCAAAATCCATTCCCAAGTAACTAAACCTGTGAAGTTTGTGGAGATTCAAGGGTCCCTCAGCCCTTAAATGTTCTCTGTAGATTGAAACTTTTGACACTCACCCCCAACGAAATGGATTGGCCAAGTGGCAGCATTGATGGACTCAAGCGTGGCAACAATAGTGAGGTTGGCCCTGGATTAGGCAGTGTTTCCTAATGTTGTGCATAAGGTCGCTTTGGGTCGGTACCTACTCGATGGCACCTAACAACAACATACATGTAGTGGAGTCCTGGTGTGGCGCTGTGGGTTAATGCGCCAGACTGCAAAGCCGTTTGAACTACAAGGTTGGCGGTTCAAGCTCACCAGCCGCTCCTCGGAAACCCTACACAGGGTCGCTATGGGTCGGAACCGATTCGGTGGCACTTAACAACAATACATGTAGTGAGTTCTGGTGTGGCGCTGTGGGTTAATGCATTGGACTGCAAAGTCAGTTTGAACCACAAGATCTGTGGTTCAAGCTCATCAGCCGCCCCTCGGAAGCGCTATACAGGGTCGATATGAGTCGGAACCGACACGACGGCACTTAATAACAACAACATACATGTAATAGTTAATCTCTCAGGTGCTCTAATCTGAAGTCAACATTCCTGGCCAACAGGCATTTGGAGCGTTAGAGTAAGAGATCTTCTTGCCTTCAGATGGAACACCAAACGCAGGAGGCTCGGACACCAGGCCGCTGGGCGCCTCACCTCCCCACCAGCCAGGGCCACTCTGCTCAGCTCATGGTCCTGGAGGTTGCACCCTGGGAAGGCGATCCTGGCAGATGGTCGGGCTGGCGGCATGGAGATCTGCATCATCTTCCGCACCGAGTACGTGAATACACAACTGTAGCTGGATGAGCGTGCACACCCGCCACGCTACCAGGGCATCAGGGACTGCCTGAATCAGACAATCTGCCGCCATGGCTTCCTGGGTCTGTACCGCAGCCTCAGCTCCGGGCTCTACTGCGCCATCCCCATGTTCGGCATGTTTGAATTTCTCAGCAACCATATGCGCGACCCCCAGGGACGACTGCAAAGCACTCGTGGGCTGCTGTGCCGCCTGGGCGCCGGGGTTGCAGAGGCTGTGGTGGTCGTTTGCCCCATGGAGACTGTAAAGGTGAAATTCATCCACGAACAGACCTCCCCAGCCCCAAGTACAAAGGATTTTTCCATGGGCTCCAGGAGATCATTCAGGAACAAGGGCTAAAGAACACATACCAGGGTCTCACGGCCACCTTACTGAAGCAGGGTTCCAACCAGGCCATCCACTTCTTTGTTATGACCTCCTTGCGCAACTGGTTTTTGGACCCATCGCAGGTGCTGCCAGTGTCTTTGGGAACACTCCACTGGATATGATCAAGACCCGGATGCAGGGCCTGGAGGCACACAAGTACAGGACGGAGCACTTGGGACTGCAGTCTACAGATCATGAGGAATGAGGGGCTCACGGCGTTCTACAAGGGCTCCATTCCCCAGGGTGGGCCGGGTCTGCCTAGATATGGCCGTTGTGTTTGTCATCTATGATGTTGTTGTTGTTGTGTGCCTGTACAGGGTTTCCGAGGCTGTAAATCTTTACGGGAGCAGAAAGCCTCATCTTTCTCCTGCTAGTTTCGAACTGCTGATCTTGAGGTTCCCAGCCCGATTCGTAACCATTATGCTACCAGATGAGGTGGTGAAAATGCTCAACAAAGTGTGGAATACAAACTGAGCCCACCATCTGCATTGGGACTTCCAGATCAACCTTCCCAAGTCTCTTATGATTCCTGTGCAGCATGCCAAAAGGCCCCCTTCCTGTGATCTTCCAAGTTCTATGGCCCTCGAGTCCGTGTGTCCCCCCGTGATTTGTGTGTAATTACCATTTTGTCCAATCAGGCTGTGGCTGAAACCTGTATCCGCATGTCGCATGTGCTTTTTCCTGTGTCTGTGTTCTGTGTTGTGTGACCCCCATACCCGCTTCCTGGGGTGTCCATGTGGCCTGGGTCCATGGCCATGTCCCAGTCTGGTGCCTTCCACCTCAGGTGGCAGGGGCCCCCTGTCCCAGCCAACCACAGCTGCCTCCAGGCCTCCACCTGGCCTCACTGCATTACATGGCTATGTGGCCCGCTGTTTCTCTCGCCACTGGCCTTAACCAGCCCTCAGACCCTTCCTCTGCCCCGGACAGGGTGGCACCCGTCACTCTCAGGACCACACTCCCAAGGCAAAATAAACCGGATCCTGACTTAAAAAAAAGGTCTTGATGAAACCAAATTAAAACTATATTGAGTTATTGTTGTTAGGTGTCATTGAGTCATTTTTTACTCATAGTGAGCCCGTGTGATGGAATAGAACGGACCCATAAGGTTTTGAATTGTTTTGTTTTTAAGATAGCTGACTGCCTTGTCTTTCTCCAATGGAGCATCGGCACTTAAACTGTAGTGTCACCAAGACACATATGTTGTTATTGTTATTAAGTGCTATCAAGTCCCTTCTCACTCATAGTGACCCTGTATGGGGTTTCCAAGAACTATCTGGTGGGTTTGAACCACCAGCCTTGTGGTTAGCAGTCCAGTGCTTATGCTAATGTACTTTAAAAAAATATATATTTTATTGTGAATTATGTGGTAATTTACATGGGAGAACATTAGCTTTACATTCATCCTATCTAATATTGTTTCATTGCCATGGTTACAATCCCCTGCAAAGTCAATCACTCCCCTCCCTTTGCTACAAAACGTCTACCTTATATTTCCAGCCCTTACAATCAGTCCTGATAACAATTACTCAATAGTGTATCAAAAGAGACCTATCTGCATTTCCTTTCATCACCCCACCCAGATAGACTGGATACTACTCAATGGAGATTCTACCTTCCTCCATGCCCCCTGGATCTAGATAGACTGGATACTACTCAATGGAGATTCTACCTTCCTCCAGGCCCCCTTGAAAACTTGTAAGCCAGTCAATTCTTGCCTTTGTAGTCCCCGCGCCCCCCCTATTTTGGGTACCCAATGTTCAAGTTGCTCAGCCCTGTCTACTCTGTGTATAGAGGGGTGGGAATGATCCTCGCTATAAAGATTTGTTCCCTCTTTTGAACTACTGCATCTATAGGTATAGGTCAAGTTCATCAAATTGTATGAGAATACTCTTTTTTTCCTCTTCTTTCATCTTCTAGTTGAGCTCTGATCATCCAGTCATTGAAGCCAGGTCAAATGGGTATTATCTGCAAGTGTGGGTGTTCTTGTGCATATGCCCTCTCTTCTTATCAGCTGGACGGTTCACTCTCCATGCTAGTCCTCTGTGGCTATGTCACTGACTCTGGGCCCAAGAGTCCCCAGATCTTCCCACACTGCTGACCAACCAGGTCCCCACATGTGTTTGCAGGAGACTATTGAAATTTGTAGGGCTTAGCTCACAGCTTCATTGCTGTTTTTCCCTCACTTCCTCTTATCGGTGACAAACGTGGTCACCAATCAGAACGTTTATTCCTATTTAGTCTTAGTCTTGGAAGGGGGTTTGCACTGAGGGAACCTGACCACTTCTTGTCTTGATGCCTCCTGGGTGAGCAACTTGATTTTTCTTGTAGTAATCAGTTGGCCGGCCTCTGTTGTTTTGTATTTTTCCTGTAGGTCTTTCTTTCAAGAAGTATCTTCTGATCTTCTGCCACTCCAGGCTGGTCTGCTTGTCCTTTCAAGTGGACATTTTCCTCCTCTGAAGATTCTGGATGCTGTTCAGGATTCTACCTATGGTCTTATGTAATGTAGAGGCTCCGTAGGAAGCCTCCTTCACTGGGCACGTTGTAGCCCCATGTTAGGTATTCCAGTCAGTTATAGGCAGAAGACGGACTTACAAGCTTTCTATAGTGATATTTCTGGCTATTTCTTTCTCTCCCCTTCAAGTGTCTATTTTACAATGGTAGGCAAGGGAAACCAAGATTCAAAAGACAGCCAAGCACCTTAACATTACCTCTTTTATCCATTGAAACCATGCCTCAATCCCTATATTCCAGATCCCTGTTGTTCCAAGGTTGTGCATACATCATCATTTACCTCTGTCCCACTTAGCCCATGCAAGCCTGCCTAACTGTTCTCCCATCCCCCTTGTTCTTCCATTCCCCTCCCCCTTCTTGTGTATTGCCCACCCCGCACTCGCAGCACCCAAGCAAGCTATCCTGAGTCTATTCCCTACCCTGTGCTCTATCTTCCTTTTCCTCGCTCCCCTCCGCTCATCCCATATATCCTGGTGATCAGCAAATATATATATAATTTAAATTTTTTTTCTTTTCCTCTTTTAGGGTGGGTTCTTTTTTGGGTTTTTTTTTTTACAATAATGGGTCTATACAGTATTTCTCCTTTTGTGACTAATTTTACTCAGCATAATGTCCTCAAATTTCATCCATGTTGTGAGGTGGCTTGCAACTTTGTTGTTCTTTGGGGTAGGATAGTATTCCAGGGTCAGACTGTGGAACAGACCATCAATTACTGATATGCAAATTCAAACTGAAACTGAAGAAAATGAAAACAAGTCTACGAGAGCCAAAATATGACCTTGAATTTATCTCTCCTGAATTAAGAGATCATCTGAAGAACAGATTTGCTGCATTAAACACCAAAGACCAAAGACCA
>NW_006408542.1:28368902-28370491 GCF_000296735.1 Chrysochloris asiatica | reverse complement strand
TTTCAGTTTCTGTACATTGAGAGTGATGTTGGCTGCTGATTTTGTATATATGCTCTTGATTATGTTGAAGAATTTCCCTTCAATTCCTACTTTGTTGAATTTTTTAAATCAGGAATGGATGTTGCATTTTGTCAAATGCCTTTCTTGCATCAATTGATTTGATCCTGTGGCTCTTTTCCTTTTTCTTATTTATATGGTGGATTGCATTGATTGTTTTCTAAGGTTGAACCATCCTTTCATCCTTTTTATGAAACCCACTTGGTTTATTATTTATGAAACCCACTTGTTTTATTTTTTTGATGTGCTGCTGGATTCTGTTGGCTAGGATTGTGTTGAGAATTTTGCTTCTATGTTCATGAGTGATACTGGTCTATAATTTTGTTTCTTAGTGATGTCTTTCCCTGGCATGGTTATGCTATTGATAAAAGGTATTCTTAGTGAATAAGTCATTGATTGTACAAAATTCTGTCTTGTGTTCTCTAGCATCATTTCTATCACCATGACCATATCCCAACAGCTTTGTTTCTGACTTTGCGTAAATTTGAATAATGGTGATATCAACTGTTGTTCTTTGTAGGCATGTGGATATCATCCTATCACAGTAGCATTGTTCTTCAAGATAGATCTTGATGTGATTTTCTTGACCATAAATGTGACACTATTCCTCTTCAATATGTAGTGTAAGGTATAGATTCAAAGTGGCCAATACCAGTCCATTTCAGCTCACTAATTCTTAGTATATCATTCTTTATGTGTTTCATTTCACTTTTGACAACTTCCAATTTTCTTAGATTCATAATTTGTGCATTTCACATTCTCACTTTTATTGGATGTTGCAGCTGTTTCTTTTCATTTTGAGTTGTACCCCAAGTGAAGGTCCTGAAAGCTTTACTTTATCCATGTCATTAAGGTCATCTCTCATGTGAGAAGGCAATGTTTCCCCAGTCATATTTTGAGTGTCTTCCAACCAGAGGGGTCGATCTTCAGAAAGTATATCAGGAATTTTTTGCTCCTGTTTATAAGGTTGTAAGAGACTAACCATTCAGAGTGACCCACCTCTACTTCTTCCTAATCTGTCTTAATTTAGTCTGGATGTTCCATTGAAACATGTCCTTATTTGGTACCCTATTGGTATTTAAAATACCAGTGTCATAGATTCGAGCATCCCAGAAACATATACACCAACATAGTATGACAAAAATACGAGTGGTGGAAAGCAAGATTAGGAAATGTTTATTTTTTAAATTAAAAGAAATGTAATATTTATAAAATTATAAATGCTTGTCAAAAAATGAAATCATTTCAACAACATTGTGACCTTTGAGCAAATGTCTATGAAGAAATAAATATATGATGGTGTTTCACAAATTCATAAAAAATATAATTGAAAGATAATTTTCTACAAACTTTTAAAAGCTTACTTGTATACAAAAAGTAAATATGTTCATTATGGAAGATTTACAAAATTTACAAATTTCTAAACACAAATTAAATAGCAATTTAAAGCTATAGAAATTCAATGATGACACAACTGTAAGTCTTTTTCTATTCATTTTGTGTATATATATATAGATATATATATAATATAT
>NW_006408542.1:28358362-28366737 GCF_000296735.1 Chrysochloris asiatica | reverse complement strand
TTTTATCAGTTCTGACATTCTGATAGTATTAATTCACTTTTACCATTCAGATTGTATCAGTAGATATTGGCTCAAGTGTTTACACGATAATTTTTTTCTGCAAGCTGTTCAAATAAACATGAATGTTTTTCTTACAGTATTACAATTTGCAATGACCCATACTTACCTTTTCACTCTAAGTACCTTGAGAGACACATCAAGCCCTCTCTCCAACAAACAGCCAAGTTCTATAAATGATGCAGGATCTTAATTGTCTTCCAACCGTATTTAACACCAAAGAACTATGCCTTGTTGTTGTAGGTTTTCAACTAACGTTAGTTGAATTAAAACTCAAAGATTACAGAAGACTGAAGTTGAGTAGATATGAATTCCTTATGACTTTAATTAACATTTGAACAGTCTATAATTGGGAAAATTTGACATAGCTATTCCAGTTAAATAAATTTAGAGTCTGCTAGGAAAGTACAACTTACATAAAGTCCTAAGCAGAGTCAGTGGTGCTTAAAGAGGAATATTAACATTCATCTACCAGCCTAGTGCAGTTGTTATCATGTGTGTCCATTGATATTTACAAAGTATTCTTGGGTGAGTTCCTTAAGCTTATGAGAAGAAAATCCATTTTTATTGTTTTTATGCCTCACTGAAAGAAATATATTTGAATTACTTTAAGTATTTAATAACTTAATGGGTTTATGGGATATTGGATTCAGGTCATTATCTCCTTGCCCTCTCAGGAATCTGTGGAGCAGTTAGTTCATTTAATTTGTGGACCTTTTCAAATCAAGAATGCCATTCCTTTTACCTCATGTCACCTGAGGGAGCATTTATCACTATTGTTTCTCTTCCTATTAAAAAATAGATTTCCCAAATGGTGTACATTAAGTATTATGAATGGATGATTGAATGTCTGGGAGTTGATGTACAGAAGTACACCAACTTAATCTGGTCACTAGTTTTATGCAAATACTCTCGCTCCACCAAATCAACCTGAGATAAGGAGGAGTGAGATTATTTCTTATTTTTATTTCCCCATGTAGTTTATGTCAGATATTGCTTTCAAGTTAGTAAGATATGAAAATGCAATCATCTTCAGTATAAACACAAAAAAAAAACATTTTTGCTTTTACAAAGTATTTATTGAATACTTTGTAATTACTGTACTAAATGTAAATATAAAAACGTATAAGAGGTATAATTTTAGATTATTTAGTCTATTATTGCTAACCATGGCTATATAAGGGGCATCTTTAAGGAAAAAATTCTTGATAATTAAATTTGTTTTAACAATTCTGTGCAAATGGAATGTACTAGTTCTATTACTCTGAATAAGTATAAAAGTACAAGGCTGAGTAAACAATTTTATACACTCTGGCTGTAGAATTTATTTTAATCAACTTTTAGAAAAGACAAACCTTTTTTCAACATAATCACCTTGCTTTTCAATACACTTTGTCCATCTGTCAATAAGCTTTCATATTCCCTTATTAAAAATATTTTAGGCTGGGCCATGAATGCACTGCTGTCTTCACTTCTTCATCAAAGGTGAATCTTCATCCTCCAAGGGTTACTTTGAGGGCACCAAACAGACTAAAGTCCCATAGAGCAAGATCTGAACTATAGGGAGGGTTCTTTAACACCTCAAAAGGAAGTTTTTGCAGAGTGTCCAGAGTGTTGGCAGAGGTGTGAGGGTGTGCACTGTTATGTAATACCACACATCCTTTGGATAGCAGTCTTCTGCATTTAATCTGAAGGTTAGACTCAGTGAACATCTCTCTGTGACTAGCACAGTTAATTGTTGAACCTTTTTCTGATAGTGCTCCAGGAATCCCAGAGAACTGTAAGCATCAATTTTCCAGCTGATTGTTGACTTTTGAACTTTTTCTTGGTTTGTGATTGAGGATGTTTGTATTCCATACGCTCCCATTTACTCTTAGGCTCCTAATGATGAACGAATGTCTTATTACCAGTAACTATCTTTTTAAGGAAACTTTTACTTTCCTTTTGAGTACTGGTCAAAATTTTGCTTGTAGATGTCCAAATTCTTCTGCTTATGTTCTTCTTTGAGTTGTATTGGTACCCATCTTGCACAAACTTATCAACACCCACATCTGTCATATATTATTTCACAGAGCCATGGCTGATTTACAAATGATTTGCACAAAATCCACTGTCACTCATCTGTTCGACAGATTCATTTCACGTGCATACTCAATGTTGTCATCAACCGTAGACATGGATAGCATTTTAGTATAATCAGAGTAAGAATGATTTTTGACTCACACTTGTACAAACCTCTCATATAATGAGCTTCAAAAAGTTTGTGGAAAAGATCCATTATTTAAAATTCTGTTTTCCCAAAAACTTTTGAGGCCCATTCAAGTGTCATCAAAAATAAAATAATTGAGAAACTTTCATAAAAGATAAGCACAATCATTTGATGTTGAACATACTTAGTAAGTAAGTTGAAAATTAATCATTTGAGTAGTTACATATTTATCTAGAAAAATAAAATTAGTGAATTTTGTTTTTTTATATTTTTTATATCAAATTTTAAGTAAAATTCACGTAGACATCTTCTGAAATCATTGAAACTTCGCAGTAAGTTTACAGGACTCCTGCCCCCGCATAAAAGAAAGGTTTTAAATGGATCAAAGAATTTTTTAAAGCTATTTATTATGAATTGAGTAACAGTTTGCAGACAGGATCCTCAGCTTTACATTGAACAAATAATACATTTGAGTTCTTCCCATTGATTGCAAGCTCCTGCATGCAATGACATTTATCCTACTTCCTCCCTGTGATTCCTGTTTTCATTCTACCCACCTTCCTATTCATTATTAAGTTTGTTTTTAGGTATATGTTGTGTTTCTAATTTTGAATGATTGGCCTTTCACTCATTCTAAGAAGTTCTCATCCTTTTGCCCACTGTATGCTCCATCATATTCATAGTTGTGTTTACAGGAAAGGTAAGTATTCATGTACCAATATCCTCTTTCATACTCTTATATAACTGTGGAATATATATAAACATATGTGTGTGTATATATATATATATTTCATTCTTCCTCACATACCCATTCAACTGTATCTCTATCCTTGCTGTTGCTGTTCTTAAGTGCCATCGAGTCAGTTCCAACCCATACTGACCCTGTACAGGGTTTCCTAGGAGTGGCTGGTGAGCTTGAGCTTGAACTATTAACCTCGCAGCTCAAACCAACTTTGCAGTCCAGCACAGTCACTATTGGAATCATGGTATGGTGCTGTAAAGCTGAAACACAATGTCAATTTGAACTTACCACCGGCTTCTTGGAATCCCTATACAGGGTTTCTATGAGTCAGAACTACTTGAAAACACTTAACAACATTTACCACTATTTCATTTAGCCATTGTATAGCTCCCTGTGTCTTTAGCTGACTTTATCATTATTCTGCCAACCTTCCTCTTCTTTTATATTGATCTTGCCATTCCCATCACCCTAGTTAACATGTGTTTACCCTCTAGTCAGTGATCTACTCTCCTTTCCCTGTCACCCCTGACAACCACCAAATAATGTTGCTTTTTTTATTTTTCAAATTCTAATATATTTGTGGGATATACAAAAAAATATATATCCTACCCTTCAGAAGTTTGAAACTACCAGCTGTTCCACTGGAGAAAGATGAGGCTTTCTGCTCCTATAAAGATTTACAGCCTTGGAAACCCTGTACAGGGTTGCTATGAGTCAGAACCAACTCCATGGCACATTACAACAACAACAACAACAACAAAACCTTCTTCCCTTATACATTCAGCCTATGTACACACAGAACACTGTTGTTTCAAGCTTATGTATGTATCATTACTTACATCTATCCCCTTTAGCCCACACATACCTCTCTGTGTCTTCACTTACCTTAATTATTCTCCTGCCACCATTTCCCTTCTTGTATATTGCCCTACCCTTTCTTGTATATTGCCCTCCACGTCACCAAGTTAACATGTGTCTACCTTCTAACCAGTGAATTACTCTCCCCTCCCTCTCATTCCTGTTAACAAAAGCTTCTTTTAGTCAGGAAACCTTTTCTTACACTTAAAACTTCTATGTAACATAAGGAAAAAATTAAATGAATAAAAGTAGTGGAAATGATTTTGTGACCTCAAATTGTCTTACAGATATAAAACTTATTATTATAAATTGAAGAAAACTTCATAAATTTCATTAAATTTGTTTTCAGTATTCTGTTAATTCACAAAGAACAAGTTTTAAGTGATGGCTATCACATCATTTAGCCACCTTAATAGGTATTGTCAAGGATTTTTTTCTCTAATTAGTGTGGCTAATACAAAGCAATAAAATACTACCCAATATACAACCTGTATTTATAAATCACACAACTGACCATCTAGCTAATTCCCAGGGTCTCTTTCAACTACAGGGTTCCTGAATGGTGGGATGTAATTTACAAAGAAAAAGACAAAAAGCCTTTTAAATTTGCCTCATGATCTAGAGCTTGCTATGAGAGAGAAATATAGAGGTTCCACAACCCTTGAGGAGCTATAAACCATTGTGCCTGCTTTAACATTTATCAATTTTTAACCACTGCTACAAGGCTTCCAGCAATCAATTATTCCCTGGCTCAGTGAGGGACTCAAAGCTATACCAGATAAACCAGAAATCAATGCCTGTGCCTTGTGGCTACTTTCTAAATATCTTTCTTGTCACCACATTGAAAATAAACAAGGCTAGAATTTTACCTATTTGTGAAAGTTATTTTTACAGTTCCACAAATAAAATAAAATAAATACTTCTAAATGGTAGGAAAGAATATTTTACATTTGTACAGCCAACTTCCATATTCCTTTCTTCAAATAGTGAACCTTGAGGAAATAAGTAAAAAAAAAAAAAATTTTTCTTTTTCTATATTGTATGAAACCTGCTTGATTAATAGAAGTCTTATTAATTTCAATTAAGTGACCTCTTTTAACCATCTCATCTGTTATATTGTTGTTGTTGTTGTTATGTGCCATGGATTCGGTTCTGACTCATAGCGACCCTGTACAGGGATTCCGAGGCCATAAATCTTTATGGGAGCAGACAGCCTCATCTTTCTCCCATGGAACAGCTGGTAGTTTCAAACTGCTGATCTTGCGGTTCGCGACCCGATGTTTAATGGGCTATGCTACCAGAACTCCTATCTGTTATATTACTGTCGTATAAATCACAAAAGGACAATTAATAGAGTTCTATGGTTAACATTTTTAAAGACTAGGCATTCTAGAATGCTTAATAGTGCTCCTTAGGAACCTATACATAGACCAAAGGTGGTCATTCAAACAAAGGTCAGCCTGACCCAAGTCATAGTATTATCATTAGCCTCTTATGCATATGAATGTTATACAGTAAATAAGGAAGACTATAGAAGAATTGATGCATTTGAATTATGGTGTGCTGGAGAATATTAACAGAACAATGGACTGCCAGAAGAAGAAAAAAAAATCTGTGTTGGAAGAAGTACAGTCAGAATATCCCTTAGAATCAAATATGGCGAGACTTCGTCTCTCATACTTTGGATATATTGTCAGGAAGGACCAATCCCTCGAGAAGGACATTATGCTTGGTAAAGTGGAGGGTCAGAGAAAAAGAGGAAGACCTCCAATGAAAAGGATTAGCACAATGGCAGCAGCAATGGGCTGAAGCATAGCAAGGATTGTGAGGATGGTAAAGAACTGAGCAGTGCTCCTTTCTTTCAGTGTGTATAGGGTCCTCTCTATGAGTTGGAAATGTCTCAATGGCAACTAATGACAACAGGTGCAACCATTTAGCATCTTTCCCTCAACCACAGGCACTGGTACCAAGAGAAAATCTTCTCAGAAGTGTAGATTTTTAAAGTAAAATTGATGCATACGAATCTTTCCTTGTATATTCCTCTAATATTTGCACTCCAATTTTTGTATCATCTCACTTTCTATTCTTAGTTCTTTTGATTCAGATTTACAGTATTTCCACATAATTAAATAGCTAGAATACTTTTATTAACTTCCCCAAAATCTTTAGCCTGAGGTAGGAAGTAGGAAGAAAATTTGGGTTGATGGGTTTGATATGTTGAGAAATCTTGTTTGAAAAATATTAATTTCATTTTTAATGAGTCATTTAAAATTTATAGCTATAATATCAAGCATATTAATATATTCTGACAAATGTCACTGTAAATGGAGGGGGCTTGAGAATGTATGTGAAAATGTTGAATTGAAAGATAATCAAATTTTCTCACAAACTTCTTGAGACCCTTTTTATGGCCTTGATATTAGCCAAATCAAGATTATTAAATTAGAATATTATACATATTCTGCTGTGACATTACAGGATAATCAATGGATAGCTAACCCTAAGGTTGGTGGTTCAAACCCAACAGCCACTATCTGGAAACACTATACAGGATCACCATACTGTTAGTATAAAGGTGATTAGCATGCTTTTTAAAAGAATGTTTCTGAAAACAAACAAAATTAGTTGAATCTTTATATATGTAAACATTAAAATTCATTTAGAAGGTTGGGAACTCCAGAAAGGAATACAACTGAGCTGAAGAGACTCTAACTGTATGACACAAGTTCACTGATGGAGATGGGTGGTAAGGTGCTGTTGTTGTTAGGCTACATTGAGTTAGTGTCATCTCAGCATCTATGCACACAACAAGACAAAATACTGCCCGATCCTGTACCACTCTCACATCTCTATTCATGAGCCCATTGTTGCTGCCATAGTGCTAATCCATTTCATCAGGAATCTTTTTCACTGACCCTCTTTATGAAACATAATGTCCTTCTTAAGGGACTGGTCCTTCTTGATCATAAGTCCAAAGTATGAGAGATGAAGTATTGCTACCCTTGCTTGTAAGAAAATTCTGGCTGTACTTCTTTCAACACAGATTTCCTGAGTCTTCTGGCAGTCCAGGGTACTTTCAATATTTTTCTCCAACACCAGAACTAAAATGCATCAACTCTTTTTCCATCTACCTTATTCATTGTGCAATTGTCACATGTGTATGAGGCTACTGAAAATGCCATGGCTTGGTTCAGGTGCACCTTAGCCCTCACATTTATATCTTTGCTTTTGAATGCTTTAAAGAGGTCTTATGCAGCAGATATGCCTTGTGAAATTTTTTATTTGATTTCTTAACTGCTGCTTCCATGAATGTTGATTGTAGATCTAAGTAAAATGAAGTCTTTGACAAATTCACTCTTTTCTTCACTTATAATGATGTTATTTTTTACTCCAATGGTGAAGAGTTTTGTTTACACTGAGGTACAATCTATACTAAAGATTCTGTTCTTTGATCAGTAGGTATTCTAAATCCTTTCTTCACTTCCAGCAAGCAATGTTGTATCATTTGCACATTTCATATGGTTAATTCTTTCTTCAGTCCTGATATCTTAACCTTCTTCATCTTTTTCTTTGACCCTCCACACTACCAAACATGATATTCTTTTACAGCGACTGGGCCCTCCTGACAATGTCCAAAGTATGAGAGATGAAGTTTGACCGTCTTGGCCTCCAAGAAGCACTCTGGCTACACTTTTCCCAAACAGATCTATTGTTGGTAGGTGGCATCAAGTCAGTACCAATTCATAGTGATCCTATGCACAACAGAATAAAAATCTGCCTGGTCCTGTGCCAAGCTCACAATCATTGCTACGCCGAAGTCTCTCCTTTCATCTCATGTAAGATAAAAAGTGTTACATGCTACACCCTTGGACATATCCTCAAAATTGGATAAGGGTGGTGTTGGGATCAAGGGTGATGGATCCCACCCTTTATCCTCTTATTGGTGGTATTGCTGTTGGTAGGTGGCATCATCGGTACCAATTCATAGGGATCCTATGCACAACAGAATGAAACCTGCCTGGTCCTGTGCCAAGCTCACAATCTCTGCTATGTTTTAGTCCTTTGTTGCTGCCATTATGCCAATCCATCGCATTGGGGTTCTTCTCTTTTTCTCCAACCCCTCACTTTACCAAACATGATAACCTTTTCCATGGACTTGTCCCTCTTGATAATATATCTGAAGTATGAGAGACAAAGTCTAGCCATCCTGGCTTCCAAGGAGCACTCCAGCTATACTTCTTCCAACAAAGACTGGCTTCTTCTTGTAGCAGTCCATGGTACTTTTAATATTCTCCTTCAACATCATAACTCAAATGCATCAATTCTTCTATGGTCTTCCTTATTCACGGTCCGTCTGTCACATGCATATGAGGTGATTGAAGAAACCATGGCTTGGGACAGGCACGCTGTAGTCCTTATCATCATGACATGTTTGCTCTTGAGTACTTCAAATAGGTCTTGTACAGCAGATTTATCTAATGCAATATGTAATTTGATTTCTTGACTGCT
>NW_006408542.1:28353855-28356812 GCF_000296735.1 Chrysochloris asiatica | reverse complement strand
GCACCTTAGTCCTCAATAGAATCCTTCAATATTGAAAGTCAAAGCTTGAATTTTTTCTTCAATTTCCTCAGCTTGACAAATCCTAAGCATGTTCTTCCTTTTTGGTTTTCGAACTCCAAGTCTTTGCACATTTTGTTATAATATTTGACTTATTGGTATTTTAAGTAAAATCACAAATAAGTCAAATCACGTCATAGAGGATAACTGCATCTCAACTGCAAAACCAATGAGCATCCTGGCCAAGTCAAATTAATGCAAACTCTTTTTTATCACAATCTGCTCCTTATGAACTTGGCACCTGTAAGTATCTCCTCAAACTACATACATTATCTCTAAATAATGACAATTCTAAAGTCATATGAAATAAATAACACACATACAACCAAAAAAGCACTAACCTCATAATATTATCACAGAATTCTTCCAAGATCAAATTTCAGCCAGGAATAAAATTCTTTTTCATCTGTGAATCTAGAATACAAGTTATCTGCTTCCAAAGATAATTGAGCAACGGGGTCGATATTTCCATTACAAACAGGAGCAACTGGACTTATGAAGGGATAACAGGCATCTATGAAGCTAAAAATCCAGCAAAACAATGTCCATTAGCTCTCAATATTTGAAAACAATCCTCTGTTCTCTGAGACCGTCTAGGCAATGACCCTTTCCTGTAGACTCTGGGTAGTGGCCATGCACTCTGGGTTCTGGGCACAGGCTCCTAAATCCTGAACCTCAGCTCTGCCTTCCATAACCATTGAAATGTCAGATGTGCTCCCTTGGTTTTGGACAGCCTCATTTGCCTGGTCCTTCTTCGTTGTGGCCCTGTAACCACTGTTCTTATAACCCCTTATAACCCAAACACTCTGTGCTTAGGCAGAGACCCCATCTTAATCACAGCACCACACTCTGGAACCCAGTTGTTAAAGAAGCCAACTCCTTGAATTTTAGGAAATGTTTAGAAACCCCTGAGGCCATGGTTCTGTCTTTTGAGACTGAGGCAGCTCTGCCTCCCATGCTCCTTGTATCGACAGACTCTGCTTCCTGGATCTTTGATCTCTAAAAAAGGCCAGCCTGGTTTCTACTCTGCTTAATCATGTGTTACAAAGCTCTTAGGCTGTACTGGTAAGTACCATTTGACAGCTATAATTCCACCAATAGTCTTTCCTAATCAACCCAGGCTTTCACGGTTGGGCGGTTTAGTACTCTTCCAGTCTTTGCTCATTATCTAATTCCAGATCCCTTCTACATTTTAGGTATCTGTTTGAGCAGCACCCCACTGTTGGAACCAAATTCTGTCTTAGTTTTCTAGTGCCACTATAACAGAAATACTAAAAGTGAATGGCATTAGCCAATACAAATTTATTATCTAACAATTTAGGAGACTAGAAGTGTAAATTCAGAGCACAGTCTCTCCAAAAAGACCGATGTCTTCTTTCAGCATCAGTTGACCCAGGATTCTTTGGCGCTCCCCATATATCAAAAAACACTCAGTATTATGGCCCAGTAAAAGTGACACAAATTCTTAATTATCACAAAGGTCATATTTTGGCTTTATGGACTTGTTTTGATTTTCTTCAGCTTCAGCCTGAACTTGCATGTGAGCATTTAATGGTCTATTCCACAGTTGGCCCTGGCTTTTTGACTGATGATATTGATCTTTTCCATTGTCTTTTCACACAGATGTAGTTTGTTTGGTTCCTGTGTATTTCATCTGGTGAGGTCCATGGGCATAGTCACCTTTTATGTTGTTTTAAAAAAGGTATTTGCAAGGAACAAGTCATTGGTCTTGCAAAATTCTATCATGTGATCTCCAACATCAGTTCGATCACTGAGGCCATGTTTTCTAGTTATGGATCCTTCCTCCTTTTTCTAACCTTCCTGTTACAATCATGAATAATTATCAGTGCATATTGATTGCAGGTTTGACCAATTTCAGACTAAAGAAGTTGGTAGATAATGTTTCATCATCTCTTGCTTTTGTGATTGGTGTGTAAATTTTAATATTAATGGTATTAATTGCTCTTTCTTGTAGGCATATGGATAGTTGCCTATTACACACAGCATTGTACTTAAAGATAGGTCATGAAATGTTCTTTTTGACAATAATATGACACCATTCCTCTTCAATTTGTTGTTTCTGGCATAATAAATCATAGGATTGTCCAATTAAAAATGATTAATATCAATCCATTTCAGCTCACTAGTGCCTATGGTATAGAATTTGTTTGTTTTTAGAATGATCTCTGTTGTGACTTTAATTTGTAGTTTCAATTGTCTGTAAAGTTGGAACAAAATATCTACATTTCACATTTTGGGGAATAATTTTAGTGGGTCAAATTAGTTAAACAAAAATTTAAGTACAGCCCCAAGACAATGTGATTTATCTATTTTATATGTCTTTGTTATTGTTAAGTGTTGTTAAGTTGGTTCCAATTCATAACGAACCTGCACTGGTAGCGTAATGGTTACGAATCGGGCTGTGAACCTTAAAGTCAGCAGTTCGAAACTACCAGCTGCTCCGCGGGAGAAAGACGAGGCTTTCTGCTCCCGTAAAGATTTAAAGCCTCGGAAACCCTGTACAGGGTCGCTATGGGTTGGAACCGACTTGAAGGCACTTAACAACAACAAGAAGTCTTCATGGGATCAGAAAGCCTCATCTTTCTCATGCTAAACAACTGGAGAGCTCAAACCACAGACATTGTGGTTCGGAGTCCAATGCTTTTATATGCTATCTATTACACCAGTTAAATCCAAACTTAATTATTTGTATCTACATTACTATTTTTTGTTCTCATAGTGTATCTTTTCCATGAGCACATATAGCAAATACTTTCTATTTTTCATAGCCTTTAGTAATTGAAACATGCATATTCCACTGGTTTCACACAAAGTATTGCATTTACTACTTCTAACTTTTTTTAGGACATTTTAGTTTATCATTTATATTTATATAAATT
>NW_006408542.1:28312535-28353484 GCF_000296735.1 Chrysochloris asiatica | reverse complement strand
CATGAACTGCCAGAAGAACAAACAACTCTGTGTTGGAAGAAGTACAGCTGGAATGCTCCTGAGAAGCAAGGATGGCAATGTTTCATCTTTCATACTTCAGACACATTATCAGGATGAACCAGTCCCTTGAGAAGAACATTGTTGCTGGTGTTGTTAAGTGCCATCGAGTCAGTTACAATCCATAGCGACATTATGCATGGTAAAATGAGGGTCAGCAAAAAAGAGGAAAACACATTGGCAGCAGCAGTGTGTTCAAGTGTAACAATAATCGTGAGGATGGTACAGGACTGGGCAGTGTTAGGCTCTGTTGTGCATAGAAGCCAACTTGACAGAACCTAACAAAAACAACAACAATTATAGTGTGTGCTCCATTTGATAAACTGATCCAGCTATATCCTTATATGCTGTGCACTTTGGTGTATGTATTAAATAAATTTGATCTTTTTATATGACAAATGAATCTGTTAACCGTTTTTGTAAATATTTAAGTATAAAAATATTAATTTTTCTAATGTATGATAATATATTGGATAATAAAAATAGCAAATAGTTTGGATAATACTGAAAGGGGTAGGGGGGCTTCATTACAAACTAATGTGAATAAATTAGAAAAAAGTTAAAAATAGAAAAATCAACTAATTTAGGTAAGAATCGCTATTAAACTTGAAAATGTTGTTGTTGTTGTTAGTTTCCATTGAATTGATTCCATCTCATGGTGATCCATGTGTTAAAATGAGGGGGCAGATTTTTTTGCGGTGTAAGTTAATACTTAATTAACTTCCATGGATTCTCATTAATTATAAAAAGAAAATATAACTTTATACTGCAGTATTGTGGCAGCCACCAACTTAACCAAAGAGACATAAAGAAGAGAAAAACTGGCATATGCAAATCCTGATGTGATGATTTAAAACTACTATCTATTTATGACCAAAATTGTTCATAATTAATCTAACAGTGAGGGAAATGTATATTAATCTATATTCTGCGCCTTTCTACAGAATAATTTGATTTGATTCTTCAAATATATCATTTCTATACAAAAAAAAAGGAGCATTAAAAGAAGATGGCAAATCATTTGTTAATTAAAGGAAACTAAGGAGCTCTGGTAGTGTAGTGGTTATGAATTGGATTGCTAACCTCAAGGTCTGCAGTTCAAAACTACGAGGCATTCCGAGTGAGAAAGATGAGTCTTTCTGCTCCTGTAAAGATTTATAGCCTCAGAAACCCTGTGCAAGGTCACTTTGACTCAGAACCGACTCCAAGGTACTTAACAACAAAAAGCTTTGGAGTCCTGGTGTGGTGCTGTGGGCTAATGCATCAGACTGCAAAATCACTTTAACTGCAAGGTTGATGGTTCAAGCTCACCAGCCGCTTCTTGGAAACCCTATTCAGCCTGCTATGTGTCAGAATTGACTAGACAGCACTTAACAACAACAAAGTGATATGACAACTAAATACAAAGAGTAAGCTTTTATTAAATCCTGGATGACTCTAGCACGCTGATTAAAAAAAAAAGTTATATGAACATTGTCTAGAGAATTGTGTATATTATTAGATTTAGATTATGTGTAGCCTAATATGATTATATGGTTGGCATATAATAATGTCCTGGGTATAATAATAGTGCTATAGTTATGCAGGGGAATGTCTTTGTTCTTAGGAAATATACATAAAAGTTAAAGAGTGAAATACACTTTACGGTTTATTTTCAAATGTTTTTAAAACTTTGATGTGTTTGTATATACACATATGTACAAGCATGCCTATATGTGTGTGTGTGTAAGTGTATATATATATATATATATATATATATATATATATATATAGGTATATGTGTGTGTGTATGAAAGAGAAAATGTTATCAACACACTGTAAGGTGTCCCAAATCAATTTGACATCAAAATAAGCCCTGTTGAATAGTTATGCAGTATAATCATTCAGATCAATTATCCTTACAAAAACTGTACGAATAAGATATTTGTATTAAAAATAATATGCACAGTAATTTATAGGAGAATAATATACAAATAAATATAACTTTTTAAGGAAAATTAGCAGAACCAACTACTGCCTTATTTATATTAAAGATGGAAATTTGGGGTGAAAGAGTGAAAAAGCTCTTAAAAGGTTTTGCTTCACGTTCCTAATGTGAGTTGTTGTTGCTGTTGTTGTTGTGAAGTGCCGTTGAGTCAGTTCTGACCTATAGCAACCCTGTATAGGGTTTCCAAGGAGCAGCTGGTGAGCTTGAACCGCTGACCTTGCAGTTCAAATGGCTTTGCAGTCTAGTGCATTAACCCACAGAACCACACCAGGACTCCTAATTTGAGTATAGTCTGATAAACCGTAATGCCAAAGTATAATTTTTTTAAAAAAAATCATTCTTTCTTAATGAATTTTCTTTACAATTTGAAAGATCAGGAGAGAAAAAGATTGTTTCAAATGGTAAATAATGTTGATCTATTTTCAGAAAATTCTAAGGACCTTTACACATTACCCATTTGCTTCACTAGCATTTTCTTGAAATAAGCATTAGGTTCTTAAAGAAAACCTACTGTAACATGAATTTTGAACAAATATGTTGTTATACGTTGGTATAGTAGGAAATGATAAATTTCTTTTCATTTATTTTTCACATATAAGATGGGTAATCAATGGCCTGATGATTCCTTGTGCACTGAAATAATATATTCAGCCATTCTCAGTCTCATCATCTACATGCAGTCATTTGCATGTTTCCTTTGCTCCTTCTTCCATACCTGAAAGTCAGCAAGTATTACTGTCCTGCCTTGACAGTGGAGGTCACTGAAGTAAACCGTGAATAAGGATGGCCTGCAAATTTGATCAGCAAAGGCCATTAGGTTCGGCAACTCCAAGTCAGGGAGCGTTATTTGCATGCTTCTTGCCTACATTTTACGATACAACGTGTTAACCCTTGAGCAATCTTCCTTGCTTTTGATTGCTTCTAGTGTTCAAATCAGTTCATTTCTTTCCAACAGTATTTGACATTTTCTTGGTGGTTGGTGGTTATGTCCCATGGAGTCGGTTCTGACTCATAGTGACCCTGTACAGGGTTTCTGAGGCTGTAAATCTTTGCAGGAGCAGACAGTCTCATCTTTCTCCCGTGGGACAGCTCGTAGTTTCGAACTGCTGACCTTGCGGTTTGCAGCCCGATTTGTAACCACTATGCTACCAGAGCTTAGTATCAGCAAAGTCCAATTTATCTAAGTCATCTGAGTTGCTCAGAACAAGGCACACATTCTATTATGTGATTAGTGAATAGATGAATCCAGTAAAGCATGATTTGGTGCATAATCCAATTCCATTTTCAAAGGAATATGAAATCTGGATGAGCAGAAAAAGAACAAACATGAAAAACAATTAATATAAGATCTAAAACAATTTTATCTATTAGGCTCTCACAAGTTCCCTGGAAAAAGAGAGTCACATATTTTGACTGGCTGTCTAGTATAATGTCTGCAGTATTTCAAGTCTCTAATAAGTATTTGTTAAACAAACAAACAAACAACAGTTGCATTAGCAAATATGGCAAGTTAGGACTGTCTGTCTAAGTATGATTTGAATTCAAAACAGAAAATTCACCACTAGATTTTCAATTATGATATACATAGAGAGCTGGGTCTTTAAGTATATGGAGAACATTCCTAATTTGTACTGTCATTTGCTTCCAATGTGTACTGGTATAATCACCAAACTTGTCTCTTTATTTATATTCTAGACCCCAAATTATTTTCAAAATGTAAGTCAAAGAGATCTTTTAAAGGTATAACCACTCTCCTCAAAGTCATTCCCTCATTTTACATTTTATGCCCATCATTAATCTGAAGTTCTTACAATGACCTTCAAACCCTACATTGGCCCCTTGACATTCTCTGATCTAATTTACTGCAATTCTTTCCCTCATTTACTCTGTTTCATGTGTTCCCACTTCCTTGAAGTTTCCTTTCCTAAAGATGTCAAGCAAACTCCTAATCCAGGTCCTTTGAATTTGCTAATCCTTGGCCCTGATATCTACAAAATTCTCATTCACTTTTGTTCCCAATCAAGTTTAAATATCATTATTCTAGATATGCCTTCCCTGACCATCATATATAAAATTTGCAATTCCTCTTTATAGGTCTATACTAAATTCCTCTTGTTTTATTTTAACAGAAATTGCTACCAATTATAAATATTTTAACTTTCTTATGTGTATATTCATTCTGTCTCACCCATGGTAGGATGTACGCTACATGAGAGGAGAAAGTTCTCATTTACAGTCCAGTAAAGGAGCTCTGGTAGTGTAGTGGTTACAAATTGGGCTGTGAACCACAAGGTCAGCTGTTCAAAACCACCAGCTGTTCTGTTGGAGAAAGATGAGGCTTTCTGCTCCCGTAAAGATTTACAGCCTCGGAAACCCTGGTCAGGGTCGCTATGAGTCGGAACGGACTCCACGGCACATAACAACAACAACAAATTTATACTTAGTACCTCAAATATTCCTGATACTTGTTTACTCTCTTGCCATAGAGTCCACTCTGACCAATAGCTAACTGGTAGGACAGAATAGAATTGCCCAATAAGATTTCCAAGGCTGTGAAACATTTTAAGATAAGCATTGAATTAACCATAATGCCAGAGTCCTGGTGTGACGCTGTAAGATAAGCATTGGATTGCTAACCACAAGGTCAGCAGTTCAAACCTACCAGCCAATTCTTAGAAACTCTATACCAGTCACTATGAGTCAGGGACCCCTTCAAAGGACTTTACAACAACAACCATAACCACAATGTAAGCAATTCAAACACAGCAATTCTTGGGTGGTTGCTGTGAGTCATAACCAACTTGATGTCAAGTAACAATAACAAAAATCTTTGTAAGTCCTGGTGTGGCACTGTCAGATAAGCAATGGACTAAAGGTAGGAAGGTCGGTGGTTCAACCCCCTAGGCACTCCTGAGAAATCCTACACAATGTCATTGTGACTGGGAATCAACTTGATGGCACTTAACAGTAACAACAGTAACACAAATCTTTATGGAAGCAGACTGTCACATCTTTCTCCAGCAGGGTGGCTGGTTGGTTTGAACTGCTGAGTCCACTAGTGCTAAATATGAAAATAGAAGAGTGAATGTAGGGGGCAGGGCTTGATAATGGATTAGAGAGAGGTGTTGTTCAGCCCTTCACCAGTAATAACATAGAATACCAGATGAAACAGGTTCCTAGAACTCTGAACTACATATAAAGAAATATTTAGAAGGATCTAAGGCTTACTGCTAGTGGGATTTGTAGCAAAGCAAGAAAGGTGGTGTTTTCTGATCTGCAGCTGCTGCTGGGTCCCAGAGCAGCTATCTTAGGCAGGACAGAGCTGGTGAAGGATCAAGTGAGTGCTCCCATCCCCAAGATCTTGCTGATCCCCAGAGATAAAGGTGTGAACATTTTTTTCCCCCTCTATTTCTCTTTCTCTGTCTGCACACCTCCACTCTGATGACTAGACAGGGTGTCTGAGTGAGTGGACACCCCACAACCCTTGAGGGTTCTACATGCACACATATGAATCTGCTCAGCAAAGACCACTGGGCCCAGGATCAAAGAAGGGGGAGGAGTCAACAGAAACAGCTTAAAATGGGAGGGTCTTCAAAAATGGCTCTGGCCAACCTTGGCCTGTTTCTCACTAGGAGAATCACCTGAATGGGTTTGAAGAAAGGAGAGAAAGACAAGAAAGGAAAGAAGCTGAAAATTAAATCTTGAGTTACATCAAAAGGAGCAATGGTAACATATTGAAATTTCTCAGGCAGTCTTAAAGGCAAGAAGCCAAACAAGAGGCATTAAAATCTTACTCATATTTTGCTACGGGGTTTTTTTTTTGTGTGTGTTTGTGGTGATTACAGTGTACAAACAGTTTTGTTGTGGTGGTGGTTGTTTTTGGTCCTCGTATTACCTTGGAAGGGGGGAGGCTCTTTTTCTCCTTATGGTACCCAAGATTAGAAAGCAAATGCAGTCATATGGTCAAGCTACAATTGCACCCTATAAAATTCCACCATTCAGGCAAGAGCCAATACCAGCAGCTATACACCTGATAGATAGTCAACACTTGCTAACATTACTCTGAGTTGAGTAATAAGAGAAGTGAAAAGGGACCCTGTCTCCTGATCACATCTACTAGGTAGCAATCAGAATGCTTAATAATACACCAACGTACATTCATCTAATTGTTGAAATGTCCCATAAGCAATCAAAGATCTCAGTGCATGTCCAGAAAAAAGATAGAGTAGCTGAAACAAATGAGTTAAAGGTAGATCTAGACTTCCCATTGCAAGGAAGACAGGCTTTGGAACTGCCTGATAAAGGATTCAGGAGAATGATATTGAGGTGTTTCCAAATGCTCCACAGAGGGGTTGAGAAAAATAAGGAAGAAGTCAGGAATGTGTTACAGAAACAATCAAATACAATAGAAATAACATTGGAAACAACTCAAAACCTGCCAAAAGAGGTCCAAACAATTAATAAAATATCAGAAATAGATAATATACTGAAAGGGCAAAGGGGTAGAATTGAAGAGATGGAAACCAGAACTAGCAAACTTTAAGACAAATCCTCATTACTGCTAAGAGAGAAGAGCACACAGAAACAAAGAACAAAAAAACTGAAGAAAGTCTAAGATTCATGTGGGACAACATGAAGAGGGATAACCTTCAGGTTATTAGAGTTCAGAAACAGGAAAGATCACAGAAGACCACAGTGCTATAAAATTAGAAATCAACAATGGAAAACCAAGAACATAAAGTCAAATACATGGAAACTGATAACACCCTGCTGAGAAGCTACTGGGTAGTAGAACAAATAAAAGGTTAATTTACAAAATTCCTAGAAAAAAATGAGAATGAAAACACAATATACCAAAATCTTTGAGACACAGTTAAAGCAATATTGAGAGGACAATTTATTGCAATAAATGTACATATCCAAAAAGAAGAAAGAATCAAATCAACACATTAACACAACATCTCCAACAATTAGAGAAAGACCAACAAAGTAAACCTACAGTCACCAGAAGAAAAGAAATAATAAATATTAGAGCAGAATTAAGCTAGATAGAAAACAGAAAAACAATAGAAAGAATCAAGAGGATAAGAAGTTGGTTCTTTGAAAGGATTAACAAAATTGACAAACCACTGGCAAACCTAACAAAAGAAAAGAGGTAGAAGACACAAATAAGAAACCACATAAGAGATGTCACAACAGAACCAATGGAAATAAAAAAGATAACAACAGAATATACTATGAAGAGTTGTACTCCAGCAAGTCTGAAAATCTGAAGGACATGAATGCATTTTTAGGAAAGCACAACCTACCTAAACTTACACAGAGGGAAGTTAAAAACTTGAACAGACCTATAACAAAAGATGAAATTGGTCAGATCATCAAAAACTGCCCCCCCCCCCAAAAAAAAAAAAAAATTCTAGAGCCAGATGGCTTCAGTGGTAAGTTTTACCAAACATTCAGGGAAGAGCTGTCACCAGTTATTCCAGAATACAGAAGAGGATGGAAATTTCCCTAATACATTCTGTGAAGCAAGCATAATCCTTTGGTGGAAGGAGATGGGGATAGGATTCTTTTGATTCAATAGTGAATAATTGTTATTATGGCAAATTGTGATTGTTGCAAATGTAAAGTTTTGTTAAAATAAATGGGGGAATAGTTAATCTTACATTCCAAGGACAGAAGACTGGGCAGAATGTGGTACACTAACCAGAGAAGCAGTGACACCACAGATAGAAGCAGAGGTGATGACATGGGGAGATACAGCAACTGAGGATCTAGACTCATGGAAAGAGAAAGGCTATGTGCCAGTGTCAGGAGGCTGCCTTGCAGAATTTACTGTTTGGTTGTTTAAATGGTTATATATTCTTGAGTGTTTCTGTGTACATCAAAAACAATCTTTAAGAAAGCCATTCAAAAAATTATTTCCATTTTTTGCTATCTAAAATTAAAAATAAATGAGTCTTACTTATGCACAGTCTTCAGTATGGATTATATTTCAATATAAAGAAAACAAAAATCCTCAAAACTGGACCAATAAACAACATTCTTATCAATGGAGAAAAGATTGAAGTTGTCAAGGACTTCTTTCTTCTTGGATCAAGTATCAACACTCACAGAAGCAGCAGTCAGGAAATCAAACGACATATTACGTTAGGCAGATCTGCTGCACAAGACCTTTTCTAAGTGTTGAAGAGCAAAGATGTCAGCCTGAGGACTAAGGTGCTCCTGACCTAAGCCATGGTATTTTCAATAACCTAATATGCATGTGAAAGCTGGACAGTGAATAAGGAAGACTGTAGGAGAATTGATGCATTTGAGTTATGGTGTTGGAGGAGAATATTGAAAGTGCCATGGGCGGTGAAAAGAACCAATAGATCCGTTTTGGAAGAAGTGCAGCCACAGTGTTCCTTGGAGGCCAAGATGGTCAAATTCATCTCTCATACTTCGGATATATTGTCAGTAGGGACCTGTCACTTAAGAAAGATATCATGTTTGGTAAGGTGGAGGGTTAGAGAAAAAGAGGAAGACCCCCAACGAGATGGACTGGCCACAGCATCGATGGACTCAAGTGTGGCAACAATAGTGAGGTTGGCCCAGGATTGGGCAGTGTTTTGTTCTGCTGTGTATAAGGTCACTATGGGTTGGTACTGACTCGATGGCACCCAACAACAACAACAACAACAACAACAACAACAACAACAACAATTTATTGGTCCAGTGGTGATTTCTGTTTTCTTTACAATGAGTCTCAACCCATACCAAAGGCTATGGTTTTGTTTTTTTTTTTTCTTTCATTAGTAACTATTTTAAATCCTCTTCATTTTCAGCACTCAAGGTTGTATCATCTACATATTGCAGGTTGTTAATGAGTCTACCTCCAGTTCTGATGCTGCATTTCTCTTCATATAATCCAACTCCTCAGTTTATTTACTCAGCATTCAGATTGAATAATTATGGTGAAAGAATACAACCCTGATTTTAAACTGTTCAATGTCCCCTTGTTCTTTTCAAACAACTACCTTTTGGTCTATGTACAAGTTCCTTATGAGCACAATTAAGTGTTCTGGAATACTCATACTCCACAATAGTCATGATTCACATTGTCGAAAAATTTTGCAAAGTCAGTAAAGCACAGGTAAACATCTTTATGATATTCTCTGCTTTCAACCAAGAGCCATCTGTCATAACCAGTGATATCCATTGATCCACGTCCTTGTCTGAACCAGGCTTGAACCACTGGCAATTCCCTGTCAATGTAATTTTGTTGTCATTTTTTAATGATGTTGACTAATATTTTACTTGCATGTGTTATTAATGATATGGTCTGATGAATTCCACAACCACACTGGAGGCATTCACTCAAATATGCCAAGAAATTTGGAAGACAGATATCTCGCCAAGTGACTGGAAGTGATCCATAATTGTGTCCATTCCAAAGAAAGGTGACCCAGTGGACTGTGGGAATCTGCTAACAATTATCATATGCAAAGAAATTTTTGCTGAAGATAATTCAAAAACAGTTGCAACTATCATCAAAAGGTAATTGCCAGAAGTTCAAACAAGATTCAAAAGAGGGTGTGACACTAGGGATATCATTGCTGAAGTCAAACAGTTCTTGGCTAAAAGCAGAGAATACCAAAAAGATGTTTACTTGTGCTTTATAGACTATACAAAGGCTTTCATTGTGTGAGTCATAACAAGGTCTGGATAACATTGAGAAGAATAGGTATTCCGGAACACTTAGCTGTGCTTCTGAGGAACCTGTATATAACCAAGAGGCAGTCATTCAAACAGAATAAAGGAATACTGAATGACTTTAAATAAGGAGATGTGTCTGTCAGTATTGTATTCATTTACCATAGTTTTTCAATCTGTATGCATAGCAAGTAATCTAAGAAGCTGGATTATATGAAGAGGAACATGGCATCAGGATTGGAGGAAGACTCATTAACAATCTGTGATATGCAGACGATACAACCTTGCTTGCTGAAAGTGAAGAGAACTTAAAATATTTACTGATGAACATAAAAATTTCCATGGCCTTCAGTATGGATTTCACCTTAATGTAAAGAAAACAAAAATCATAACTGGACCAGTAGCTACAGAGTCAGGGGTTCAAGCTCTCTAGCTGCTTCTAAGAAACCCTATACCGGGCTGCTATGAGTCACAACCTATTCAATGGCGCTTCACAACAACAACAACGACAAGTAGAGAAAAGATTGAGGTTCTGAAAGATTTCAATGTACTTGGATCCACAATCAAAACTCATGGAAACAGCAGTCAGGAAGTCCAATGACATTTGCATTAGGTAAATGAAAGTGTTCAAGAGAAAAAGGGTAGTATAAGGACTAAGGTGAATCACCTCATGTGTATATGAAAATTAGACAATGAATAAGGCATACCATAGAAGAATTGATGCATGTGAGTTAGGGTGTTGGAAAAGAATATTAAAATTTCCACAGACCGCCAGAAGAATAAACAAATTTGTGTTTGGAGAAGTGCAGTCAGAACGCACCTTAGAAAAGAGGATGATGAGGCTTCATCTGTCATACTTCAGAAATGTTATCAGGAGGGACAAGTCCCTGGAGAAGAACATCATGCTTGGTAACATGGAGAGTCAGCCAAAAAGGGTAAGACTATCCCGTACCCTCTGAAGAAGATGGATTGACACAGTGGCAGTAGCAATGGACTCAAACATAACAATAATTGTGAGGATTG
This sequence comes from Chrysochloris asiatica, assembly GCF_000296735.1. Lineage (NCBI taxonomy): Eukaryota > Metazoa > Chordata > Mammalia > Afrosoricida > Chrysochloridae > Chrysochloris > Chrysochloris asiatica. Next base: position 28,342,722 of record NW_006408542.1, on the reverse strand, counting down.
TGCAGGACAAGTTTGGGTTTCGTTCCCTTATACATAGGGTTGTTATGAGCCAGAACCAACTAGACAGCATCTAACAACAGTTTTACAGATTAATATGTTCTATAACCATATTGGTGTGACACTTCAGGATAATGCACTTCAGGATAATGACTTTGAACCACAAAGTCAGCCGTTCAAACCCACCAGCCACTTCTCAGAAACTCGATACAGGATTGGTATGAGTCAGAAACAGTTTCACTGGCACCTAGCAGCAACATAGCCACACTTACATGTATGTGTAATGGGTTTAGCTCACCCGCAAATTGGATAATCATGACACTTGCTAGATATGTCTTGAAGTTGTACAGAATTGCTCCATTCATTGCAGGATGTAGCACCCTTGGCTCCCATTTACTAACTGAGCAAACACAATCACTCACATATATAAAATGTGCCTTTATTGTTGTTTATTGTTACTAGATGCTGTCAGTTGAAACCAACACCTAGCAACCTTTTATACAATAGTATGATATCCTTCTTCAGGGCCTGGTCCTTCCTGACAGTGTATCCGAAGTATGAAATACAAAGTCTCTCCATCCTGGCTTGCAAGAAGCATTCTGGTTGTCCTTTTTCCAACATACATTTGTTTTTCCTTTTAGTGGTCCTTGGTAATTTTAGTAATCTTATCCAAAACCATAATGCAAATGTATCAATAATTCTGTAGTCTTTTTTATTCAGTAACCAAATATCACATGGATATTAGGCTGTTGAAAATCCCAAGGCTTGAGTCCTCTTAGTCCTCAAACAGACATTTTGGCTCTTAAGAACTTTAAATAGGTTTTACAGAGCTTCCAGACTAAGACAAACCAGGTAGAAGGAGAGATGGACTACTTCTGAATATTTAGCCACTTAAAACCTATGAACAGCAGTGGAACTTTGCCAGATATAGTGTTGAAAGATGAAAACATGAATAGCACCAGAATAACACCAAATATAAAAAAATAATTATGAGGATGGTGCCGGACTGGACAGTGGTTAATTCTGCTATACACAGGGTCGCTATGAGTCAGAACTGATTTGATGGAACCTAACAACAACAACTTATTTGTTTGGAAAAGGAGAGCTGGTGGTGAAATGGGTTACATGTTGGGCTATTAACCACAGGGTTGGCTGTTCAAATCTGTAGAAGATAAGGCTATGAATTTCCCCTAAAAATGTATAGCCTGAGAAACCCTACACAGTGTGTTTGTGAGTGAGAACTCACTCAGTAGCACACAAGAACAACAACAACTTAAGTATTTGTGGCAAAGTCATTGGTCACTTTAGGAATAGCCAGAGTTGAAAGTCAATTTAATAAATTTATAAAGCTAACAATAGTTATAAAATCTTTGTAGTTATGTAGCTTTAGAACCACTTTTAGTACCAAATATCTTTGGCTGGGTTCTCTAGAGAATCAAAGAAACAAAATAAGTGATTCATACAGACACAAACACAAGGAGGCTCCAAAAAGTTTGTGGAAAAAATTAAAGATAATGGAATTAGAGAGAGAGATTTATCTTCAGGGAGTGGTTCACCTGATTGAAGTTAATGGCAAGCGCTGGGTCAGTGGGTCAGAGACTAGAGGCTTCTCCTGAATCATGTAGCTTCAGAGACTGATGAATCCATGATCCAAAGGCAAGACAGCAGCCTTCTTACTGGCTCACAGGCTAGAGAATCCTAAGATTCTCATCCAATAAGGCAGGTTGTTGGCTCAACTCCCAAGAACTGTAGAGACAGATGAAGGATCCAGATCAAGCAAACAGCTAGAAAGTTTTTCCACAAAGCCTGTATATATTAGATGCTCACCATACCCGCAAGGGAGTCCTGATGTCGTGCTGTGGGCTAATGTGTCAGACTGCAAAGTCGTTTGAACTGCAAGGTCAGTGGTTCAAGCTCACCAGCTGCTTGAAAACCCTATACAGGGTCGCTATAGGTCAGAATCAACTTGACAACACTTAACAATACACCCAAGGTAACTCCTTTTCAACTGATTGGCTACTCATGGCAGATCTCCTCATGGGGTTAATTATATTACATCAGATCTATATATGACTATATCATAATAACCAAACCAATGAATTATGACCCAGTAAAGTTGACAATTTTAGCCATAGAAATGTGTAAATTTTTTAAATTTATTTTTTTAAATAAATTTTTACATTTTAAAAGTATTTTAAAAATAATATTTTATTTTGCTAGTAGGGAAAGTTTATTTTTTTCCCCTTTATTGATGTGGCATCAGAACCAAAAAGTAAGCTTTAAACATAGTAAGTAGACATGTTACATAATGTGCTCCCATCATCATTTTAAAGTTATCACAGTGCTGTTAATGGTACATAGACATACTACTCATTGGATTGTTGATGACTGAACTTATGGATCCCACTTGGAAGCAGAGACACGGTAGCCATATACAGCATCTATATTTTGTTTGTAGGGAAGTCAATTTCATTGTAAGGAAAATAATGTGTGGTGACGAATAAGATTTGGTGTGTAAAACAGATCAGATGTGTAATTTGGAATTGAATTCATAAACACCTAGTAGATTCTAAAGATCTTTTTTTTTTTTTTTTTTTTAAATTGGGGTTTAGCACATGGGGAAGGCTTCCAATTGAGGTACTTGTTACAGGTTACAATTATTCTGGACAAATACAGTACACTACAAAAATGTATACTGTTGAAACAATACAACAGGTCCATCTATCATTTACAAGTCCATATGATTAACAATGTGTATATCTATCATTTACAAGTCCTGTGGTATGGCACTGCAGGATAATGCACTGGACTGCAAGGTCAGGTTGAACCACAAGATTGGTGGTTCAAACCCAGCACCTATACCTTCAAAACCCTATACAGGGTCACTGTAGGTCAGAACCAACTCAATGATACTTAACAACAATGCTTAACACTAAAAAAAAAAAGAATGATTTTATTTGTGATTTCTTGATTGTCTAGCACTTTTCCAATTTTACAACATGTCCTATGAAACATAAATATATGGAGTTGTGTTTTTTTTTAATAAGTCAACCCTATTTCCACATTCCAATGGAATGCTGAAATCATAGAACAATATCATTAATATTGCATGCAAGTAAATATTTGCTAAAGATAATTCCAAAATATGTGCAACAGTACATTGTCAGGGAATTGTCAGAGGTTCAAGATGGATTCAGACAAGGATGTAGAACAAGGGACATTATTGTTGGATCTTGTCTGGAAGTAAAGAATATCAGAAAGATGTTTACGTGTGTTTCATTGACTACACAAAGGCTTGTGATTCTGTGGATCATTATAAGCTATGGATGACATTGTGGAGAATTGAGTATTCTGATACACCTAATTGTGCTCATGAGGAACCTGTATCTACACTAAGAGACAGTCATTCTAACAGAAAAAGGGGACACTGAATGGTTTAAGTCAGCAAAGTTGTACACCAAGCTTGTATCCTTTCATCATACTTATTCAGTCTGTATGCTGAGCAAATAATCTGAGGATCTGGATTGTATGAAAAAGAATGGGGCTAAAGGTAAACTCATTGATAAACTGCGATATGCAGATGTTATCACCTTGCTTGCTGAAAGCAAAGAGGACTTAAAATACTTACTGGAAACCAAAGACTACAGTCTTCAGTATGGGTTGCAGACCCAAGTCCTCATATGTGTTGGACGAAGTACCTCCAGAATGCTTCTTAGAAGCCAGAATGGCCAGACTTTGTATCTAATACTTTGAACCTATTATCAGGAGGGACCAGTCCTTGGAGAAGGATATCATGCTTGGTAAAATGGAGGGACAACAAAAAAGAGGAAAATCCATCAGTGAAATGGATTGGCACATTGACAGCAGCAATGGGCTCAAGCGTAACAATGATTGTGAGATTGGCACAGGACCAGGCAGTCTTTTGTTGTGCTTTTCATGAGGTCACTATGAGTTGATACCAACTCAACTGTACCTAACAATAGCAGCACACTATTTATTTATCTGTCCAATTTGTATTTCAGATAATTGTTACTGTTGTTTTTGTTAAGTGCCATCAAGTCGGTTCTGGCCCAAAGCAACCCTGTATAGGGTTTCCGAGGAGTGGCTGGTAAGCTTGAACCACTGACCTTGCAGTTGAAACTTGCTTTGAAATTCAACACATTAACCCACATCACCACACCAAGACTCTGTAAGAAATTAAAACAGATTGTTTAACAATACTTGTTAATTCTAACGATGATTATTCAGCAATTGTGCAATCAAATAATTGTCAATCCGGAAGTGACTTTACAAATAGTTAATCTCTGAGTCATCATTTTAGAGATGAAAAGATTAAATGCCAGACACCTAATTGTGCTCATGAGGAGCCTGTATTAATGGAAGCCATGCATTTTCAGTTCAAATAGTGTGACTTTAGTTTCTAAACACTCCTTTATTAACCTTATTACTTTGCTCTCTTATTGGACTCCTGGTGTGGTGCTGTGGATCAGCACTGGATTTCAAACCACAAGTTTGTCAGTTCAAACCCACCAGCTGCTTCTCGAAAACCCTATACGTGTTCGCTATGAGTTGGAATCAACTCAATGGCACTTAACAACAACAACAAATTTCACTCTCTAATTGGTATTTGACATATTAGAAACACACCAGACTTTCATGGGTAAGTGTTTCTTTGAGAATATTTTCCATTCACATAAATAGTTTCACCATTCAGGGGATAGTTAGGAATAATTTACAACCAACATTCAAGCTCTTCAGAATCTGTGAGCAGAGATTTGTACACATAAGAAATCATAAATACAGTATCCTTTTATGGGCCCTATAAAAGAATAATCCAGGTGGAAAACTGTGTTCTGGAATATATACCTCTCCTGAAGCATTCTTATTATCACTCTCCAGCGACCATTAAACCAAACTGATATTAACTTGAACCTTGGCCAGAGAGTTCCATAAGGCTGGGTTGCATGCAGAGCCAGTCTATCAGTCTTTCTCCTCTGATGACTCTCTGTTCGCATCTCCAGAGACAGTGTCTCATCTGGCTATGTCTGGAATGTAGTTGACAAAAAAGAGCTACTGGATTATCCTGAGGGAAAAAATAATCAATTTAAAATGAAGCTCACCATTTACAGAATGTAATTGTGGATATGAGGAGAGCTTTTTTGGGGTAAATATTTAAGTGGAACTGACTCATTGGGAAAGTTTGCATTCTTTTACCTGCATGCTCCCTTATCTGTAATCAGTGAAGATTTTTTTTTTAATGTGCTATATATAAAAAACTATATAGTATAAACTTTAACTCTCTTCTTTGACAAAAAAAAAAAAAGCATGCTTTTTTGAATCCCAAAGGAGGAATATTTCTTAGACTCCTGCTTTATGCTCTGTTTTACTAAAGAATTGGTCATAATAATACAGTTGCACACAGAAGTGCACACATACATTATTTCACATACGTAACATCAATGCCCAAGATCAGAAAGCAGGAGGAGCTCCATGTTAAGCAAACAATCAAACAGGTTGTTCTTATAAAACTAGAGATTTCAACATAAACCCTTTATGTGCCTCTAACATTGGGTGTGAAAGATTGAGGCACTTCTCACAAATTTAAAAGAGAAAGCATCACCCAATCTAGTGATCACTTTAAACATTATATGTTTACAATGACATTTTCCCCTTGTAAATTCACTGAGTCCATTCAGGCCTACTCTGTGGTCACCAATTCTGATAATTACTTTTGCATTCGAAGAGTTATACTAAAATTCATGACCATAACAAATTGTCCTGCTTGTCTAGAGTGTACCAATAGGTTAGCACTACTTTGTGATGAACATACCCTTGAACTTTGCTGTTAGATTTGCAGATGTACAAATTTAAATTTTTCTCTGTAAGATTCAGGGTAACCAGATTTACTAGAATGAAATACACAAATGACTAATATATGACCAAATTCTAAAATGTTAGTTCACAGTACAATTTTTTTTATTATTGATATAAGCTGGCTATTGTAGTCTACACATGAAGAAATTATATACAGAAATCCAATATAATTTGTATTTTCCTTAATTAGCTTTGAAATCTTACTCAGATAAATGATATTAATGGCCCATTACTTCAAAATGTGACATCTCAAAGCATCTATCTTGATGATAGGTATAAACCTGCTAACTGTACCATTCAGACGAGCAGATTAATGTACCGTCTTAATAAGGAAGGTGCTAGAAACTTCTTATTCTGTTAAATAATATTCTTTCTTCTAATAGCAATAAAATTGACGGGATTTACTCTGTAATTATAACAGTCACAATCTAATCATACCTCTTTGATAGTTTACACTTCTTTTAGGTCATATTTCCTGAAGGTTTTCAATCATATATTTATAAAGCATCTATATGTAAAACAAGCTGATAAATCATTGAGTATTTCCTAATTGCTTTTTCAATTGTGTAACCTTAAATTTAGTTTTAACCATTATGCATTGTTTTTATCTTTATAATTTTTTCTTTCATCTGGTATAATTTACTTCTATGTACTACAGTGGGAACATAATATCTTTACTGTAGTCTTAGATTAAATGCCAATGGAAATCTCAAGAAAAATGTCATTAGACACAAGGATTTTCTCCTCTAGTATCAACCTGATGAGCAGGTATAGGTACCTATATTCTTTATGATGATTATCAAAACCATTTGGGGACTATGATCTGTAAAATAATCCAGAGTAGTTTCAGTATATTAATCTTTTGGATGATCCAGTCTTTTGAGGAAATTAACTCAGCAAGGTCTGTTGAGATGTTCTTTCTTCTTTTCTTATTTCTATTCATTCACTCAGTAACTGTGTATCAAGGGCTGTGAGCCCAAATTTTGTGTTAGATATAGAAAAATGAAACAGGGTAAAAAAAAAAATACACTAGAAAGTTGAACACAGTCAGACAAATAAAGTAGCAATTAAAATACAGTGTGAAAAGTACAATAATCAAAATAATGTTATGGTGTTCAGGAGAACATAGTCAAATCTCCTAATTCTGAGTAAAGTACAGTGTAAATGTATTCAGCAACAACTGGTTCTGCTCTTTATCATTCCTCAGAATTTTTTTCATGCTATTGTTTAGTCTTGAAATTTATGTAATCCTAATTATGAATACTAAAAGTGCCATGGACTGCCAAAAGAACCAATAGATCTGCTTTGGAAGAAGTGCAGCCAGAGTGCTCCTTGGAGTCCAAGATGGCTAAACTTCGTCTCTCATACTTTGGACATGTTGTCAGGAGGGAACAGTTGCTGGAGAAGGATGTCATGTTGGGTAAGATGGAGGGTCAGAGAAAACGAGGAAGATCCCCAACGAGATGGATTGACCAGGTGGCAGCATCGATGGACTCAAGCGTGGCAATAGTAGTGAGGTTGGCCCAGGATCGGATATTGTTTCGTTCTGCTGTCCATGGGGTCGCTATGAATCGGTTCCAACTCGATGGCACCTGACAAAAATAATTTTGTGTAGTTCTTAGGATAAGCACTGGACCTAAAGGTCAATTTGAACTACAAGGTTGGCAGTTCAAATTCACCAGCTGCTCCTTAGAAACCCTACACAGGGTCTCTATGAGTCGGAACTGAATCGACAGCACTTAACAACAACAACCTGTATTTAAAAAAAAATTTTTAAATCCTTCAAGACTTGACTTGAAATACTGAAGGATTCTATGGCCAAAATATTGAATAATGCAGAAAGCATCAAAAAAGAAAGAAAGAAAATATGAGAGAAGTACAGTTATTGTACTGAAAAGAAATGGCCTTTGTTCAAACATTTAAAGAGATGGAATATGATCAAGAGTCAATGGTACTGAAGGAAGATGTCCAAGGTCCACTCATGGAATTGGCAAAGAACAGGCTTTGGGAATTGAAAGAAGACAAATTGAAATTTTTCCACAAACTGATGCAGCACTGGAGGTACTTACTCATCTATGTCAAGAAATTTGGAAGACAACTCCCAAACCAATTGTTTGGAAGAAAACCATGTCTGTGCCTATTTCAAAGATGACCAAATGGAATGCAGAAATCATTGGATATTATCTCTAATGTTAGATGCAAGTAAATTTTTGCAAAAGATAATTCAAAAACACTGACACCAGATGAATCTTGCTTGATGTCAGAGAACGTCAGAAAGATGTTTGCCTGTGCTTTATTGGCTACACAGAGGCTTTCGACTACATGGATCATGACAAGCTATAAACAGCAATGCAAAGAATAAGTACTCAAGATAACTTAATTTTGCTCATTAAGAACCAGTACATAGACCAAGAGACAGTCATTAAAACAAGAGAAGGAGACACTGAATGGTTTCAAATGAGGAAAGAACGATGTGCACCAAGGTTGTATTCTTTCACCATACTTACTCGATCTGTATACTGACAAATAATATGAGAAATTGGATTATATGAAGAACTTTGCATCAGGATTAGAGGAAGATTCATTTAAAAGCCTGTGATGTGCAGATGATACAACCTTGCTTCTGAAAGTGAAGAGGACTTAAAATACTTACTGATAAAGATCAAAGACCATAGCTTTCAGTATGGGCAGTAGCACCTCAGTGTGAAAAAAAAAAAAAAAAATCCTCACCAGTATACCATTACGATAAGTGGAGAAAAGACTACAAGGAAGCAACAGTCAAGAAATCAAATGACATATTGATTTAGACAACTCGGATACAAAAGACCTCTTTAAATATGTCAGATTGAGGACTAAATTGTGTCTGACACAAACAATGACATTTTCAATAGCCTCATATGCATGTGAAAGTTGGACAATGAATAAGGAAGACCTTAGAAGAATTGATGCATTTGAGTTATGGTGTTGGAGAAGAATATTAAAGGTTGGAGAATAGTATTAAAAGTACTATGGACTTCCAGAAAAACAAACAAATTTGTGTTAGAAGACGTATAGACAGACTACTCCTTAGAAGCCAGGATGGCCAGACTTTCATACTTCAGACATATTGTCAGGAGTCCCTAGGGAAGGACATCATGCATGACAAAGTGGAGGGTCAGAGAAAAGGGGGAAGACTCCCAATAAGATGCATTGAAACAGTGGCAACAACAATGAGTTCCAGCTCAACAAGAATTGTGAGGTTGGCGCAGGACTGTAAGTATTTGGTTCTTTAGTGCATAAGGTCTGGTGTGAGTTGGAACTGACTGGACAGCACCTAACACTAACACCACCGGGTTTTAATCCATCCACCAGGGTCTTCCGCCTTAAGAAAACTAAATGCTCTTATTTCTAAAACTAAATGTCCAAATTTCTTTTTTTTTATAGCAAAGTGACATTTTCTTCAAGTTCTCCGTCTCTTGTATTACTTAAATCATCATTGTGACCAAAACATTGGCAATCAACTTTTAACAAATACTTTTGGCCAAGGGGAAATTTACTTGAAAAGATTTTACAAAACAAACTGAAAAACATTTATAATATTTACCCTGAGGGTATTGCTGAACAAAAAATATATTTGAAGTGCCATGAAAGCACAGTTAAGCACTTAAAAAGACAAAATTAGCAATACTCAGAAATGGGTCTGGACTAGAAAAGGTGACTTTTTAGGCTATTCATTCATTGCAGCTATTCATGCAATAGAAAAACCTAGAAAACGTCTCTTTGCCCATCACGCTTTCCAAATTTGGTCTTTGTTCTGATCCAAATGAGTACTGGCTTCTCTGATCAGCAACTTTAGATAATCTCTACAAAGTGCAAAGGTTATAAAACTACATATTAAGGAAAAATTAGCCCTAAAATGTCACAACATTTCATGTAACCATGAGAAAGTGTCAATAGACAAGTATGGGTGTTACATTATGTGCTATTGGAAAGGCCCACCAACCCTTTTTCAGGTAATGAGAGATGTACTAAGATGCAGGACAAGAGAGGTTTCCAGGGGAGAAATCTCCTTTCTTGTGTTAAGCACACTTATTGCTGAAGGGCCTTGCATGGCTTTTAAAAATGAGCCAAACCTAAGTCCTGCTTTAGTCAAGCCCTGGTAAGCAGCCCTCAGAATCTTCCTCACACCTTCCTTGCCTATCCTCACAAAATCTCTGGTGAAAATTATACCCTCAGGGAGATAGCTACTAGAAATGATTGCTTATGGTAGCAACAACTTAGAGTGCTGGTTTTCCCATTGACAGAGGCGACATTAACCTATGTCACCCTGGATTTGAAACCAACACAGTACACAGGTGTGCAAAGGATTACATATTGCACAAAATAGGGACATTTCTTCTGTCTGTGCTGTCAGGAAAAAAGGTCAGTGTGGTCACTTGAGACTGGGTGCTTTTGTGGTTTTTCTGTCTGATTAAACTTAAAGTGTCATGTCACTGGGCCAAGGAGCTTACAGACAAATGAGAAATTCAGTGCACATTGTTACAGAACAGAACTAAATCCCACCTGTGTGAAATTTGCTTGGGAACTTGCTAACAGTAGAAACTTTGTCAGCTGCAAATATAAGAAAGATAAAGCAAAACTCTTTTTTTTTTTTTTTTTTTGTGTGAAATTTGCTTGGGAACTTGCTAACAGTAGAAACTTTGTCAGCTGCAAATATAAGAAAGATAAAGCAAAACTCTTTTTTTTTTTTTTTTTTTTAAGTGGACAAAGACCAGGAAGTTTTGGATCACTTTTCGGCATACAAATCATATTTAGGTGAATGAGTAAAAGATCAGGGAATAAAGAAAAGAAAATGAGACGCAACTGAATTAATAAGGATCTTACGAGATTCCATGATAGCACAAAGATTAAAATCAGAGTTGATTTTTTTTTTTATAACAAGCTAGCATTTGATAGGTATACTCAGAAATCTGTGAAGCAAACAATATTAATAAAGAGGAATGGAGGAAGGGATGAATAATGATATTGGGTCAGGCAGGCCATCAACTCTGATTATTCCACTTCTGAAAAAAATGTTTCAGGATTTTACTGCATTTCTTTGGGTAAACAAGAATGCTTTAAATAATAGGTCTGCCTGAGGAAGCTCTACAATAGGTGGAAAGCAAATATGTCACAAGAATTCAAAATAAAACATAGCATTTGAAACAAAGTCACATTATTTTGAAAAAATAAACACAGCAATTTGTTTCTGTTCTTTGAAATATATGTAGATGTTTATATTATCAGTTTGGAAAGAGTATCAGTGCGCTTTAGTAATTGTTTTTTTCTCTGATCTGAAAATACGTTAAGAATCCAAAAATGCAATTCAGTTGTGGCTCAGTAACTAATCTATTACATGTAAATCTAATTTCTGACTTTCTGAGGTATATGACATTTTAAAGTGAACCTCCATAGAAAAACTACACTAGAGTGGAAGATAAAGCTCAGAAGAGTTAGGAAAAGAAGAGGAATGGAAACAGAAAACAGAGAGGAAGTGGAATAAGTGGTTTTGCATTGTGGGGGATTGTAATCGATGGCATGAAACAAAATATGTATGATTTGTTAAATAGAAAACTTATCTGTTCTCTGATCCTTCACCCAGTTCACAATAAAAAAAAGATTTTTAAATAACAAAAAACTTAGCATGATGTCCCACAATCCTCTGTCTAATGTTGCCCAAAGATGATCATATCTATAAGCAAATCCCCAAGTTAGAACCACTGATTTTGTGCCTAATTGTTAAGAAGAATGGTGGGGGGGGGGGTCGCGGTGATTATGTGCTGTGGAGTCAGTTTCTACTCACTGCCACTCCATATAGGATATCTGAGGCTGTAAATCTTTACTGGGATAGAAATCCTCGTCTTTCTTCCACGGAACAGCTGGTAGTTTCGAACTGCTGACCATGAGATTAGCAATTGGACTCACAACCACTATACTACCAGAATAATAGGTTGTCAAAAAATATGGTTTGGGAATTTTATTTGCCATTTGATTTGTAAGTCTGGATACTTACTAGATAAGGAGCTCTAGTGATTACGAATCAGGCTGTGAACCGCAAGGTCAGCAGTTCAAAACCACCAGCTATTCCACAGGAGAAAGATGAGGCTTTCTGCTCCTGTAAAGATTTACAGCCCCAGAAACCCTGTACACGGTCGCTATGAGTCGAAACCGACTCCACGGCCCATAACAACAACAACAACATACTTACTAAAGTCTCTCTGTACGTAGTACCATCTGCCTCTTACACAGTCTCTTAAATATCAAAACATGATTTTTTAGATTAATTCTAACATCTAGTTTTTATAAAATCTCATATTGAGTTTGGTATTTTAATTTTATTTTTAATGTATCTGCATAAAATCGCATATTCTCAAATCTTCCATTTTATTGGCATTCTTGTGCATTTTATCTCTAGATGGAATATTAGTATGATGGAATTTTTGAGCTGCCATTTCTTAGAGATTTTTATAGTTCTCATGGTTAAGTTTCTCAGTTAAATTTATACTCATTTGTTTTTCCTCCTCCTGAATGGGCCGTTTAGAATTAAATGCTGCATAAATCCCTGAACTTGAGAACACAGTTTTAGAAGATCTAAATCATGGAAATATGACATCCTGCTCAGTTAATCAGTGCACTGTGTCTGTATCTCTATGGAGATGAATTGACAGGGGGTGTTCACTTAGCTGCAGATTGCTGAGTATCATTTGACCCCAGCAGTATCAGTACCTCTCTACCTAACATCCCTACTGTTTGTAGATGGGAACTTTTCTTCATCATTCGATTCAGCTATAATAATATTCATTCATGAAATGGCTTCTACTCTTGACTTGTACACTTACACCTTTCTCATAGAGATGATGTTAACATGGTGACTTCAGATATGTGTATGGTCATGTTTTTATCCACACGTTTTTCAATATCTTCAATTGTTTTTCTTTACCTACATCATATGAGTCAGAACTGACTCCATAACAAACAACTACCACCACCACCACATTACTAAATTAACTAATAACCCCCCAAACTGATTCTCTCTATTACTCATGGCATTGATGATGTAGTTGCAGAATTCCCACCTTCTATGTGATAGTCCTGGTGTGGCATTGTAGAATAAGCACTGGGACTTAACGAGGCACTTAACAACAACAACAAAACATGTTGGAAAGCGATGGTGGATTCCTGGCCAATACACCCTGTGCATAGCCACAGCTTGTCCGTGAGTAGACTTTTACATGTTGTTGTGATGCCAAGAAATTCCAGGGGCACTTGCAGACTAAGACAGACTAAGCAGAAAGGCTTGGTGATCTACTTCTCAAACCCTATGGATCACACAAATCTGATCCATAGATCCACATAAATATATTCTGGGGATGGGACAGGACTGGACAGCATCTTATTCCATTGCTGATGATATCACCATGAGTCTGGGTCTAACGTGACCATAACTAATAACCACATGACCCTTGTTCTTCATTGTTTTGAAAATGTTTTATTTTTTTTCCTATGTAATTTTTAATTAGAAAATGACTTTTACCACAAGCTTGTATAATGGTCTCCCTAGCTATTTTGATTACGTTAACACCATAGTCACTGAAACAACTTAAGCATTCATATTTATTAAATTTTCTGTTCCATCACACCTCCACCATTTAAATATAAATTCTGAAATGTTAGAAACTGCAGTTTCTCATCAGATACAAGTGTTTCGACATTGGGAAAATTAGTATGCTTTTTATTTTTTTTAAAACTTTTTTTATGATTTGAGGATCAAGGTGCACTCCATAAGATAAGCCCTGGATTTTGAACTGCAAGGTCCCTGGTTCGAGCCTACCAACCATTTCATGGGGTGATGATGAAGATTTCTGTTCCCACAAAGATTTGAAGCCTCCTAAGTGCTATACAGTGATTCTTTGTATTCCTTTCATCTTCGTATGATGCTTTCTGCATCATTCAATAATTTGCCCAGAAAATCCTTCAATAATGAAAGTCGAAGCTTGAGTTTTTTCTTCAGTTCTCCCAGCTTGAGAAATGTTGAGCATGTTCTTCCCTTTTGGTTTTCTGATTCCAGATCTTTGAACATTTCATTGTAATATTTGACTTTGTCTTCTCTAGCTTATCTTTGAAAATTTCCATTCAGTTCTTGTACCTCCTCATTTATTCCATTTGCTATAGCATCTCTATGCTGGAGAGTAAGTTTCAGTGTCTCTTCTGACGTCCATTTTGATCTTTTCCTTCCTTCTTGTCTGCACAGAGTCACTGTACCAAAAGTAAATGGTTGATTTTCAACCATTTCAAGAGATAGCATATGATCAAGAGACAATGATACAGAAGGAAGAAGTCCAAGGTGCATTGAAGGAACTGGAAAAGAACTCCATCAGGAACTGATGGAATAAAAATTGAAATCTTTCAAGAAAGTAAGGCAACACTGGAGGCACTCAGTCATCTCTGCCAAGAGATTTGGAAGACAACTATCTGGTCAACTGATTGGAAGAGATCCACATTTGTGCCCGTTCCAAAGAGAGATTACCCAATGGAATGCGGAATTCATTGCACAATCTCTTTGGTATCTCATGCAAGTAAAATTTTACTAAAGGTAATACAGAAATGGCTACAAGCATACACTGGCAGAGAACTTCCAGAAGTTCAAGCCAGATTCAGAAGAGGACATGGAATGAGGAATATCATTACTGATGTCCAATGGATCTTGGCTGAAAGCAGAGAATACCAGAAAGATGTTTACCTGTGCTTTATTGACTACACAAAGACTTTTGAATTTTTGTGGATCATGACAAGCTATGGACAACATTGTCAAGTATGAGTATTCCTGAACATTTAATTGTGCTCATGAGGAATCTGTACATGGACCAAGAGGCAATTGTTTGAACAGAACATGGAAACACTGAATGGCTTAAAGTTAAGAAAGGTGTGCGACAGGGTTGTGTTCTTTCACCATAATTATTTAACCTGTATGCTGAGCAAATAATCAGAGAAGCTGGGTTCTTTGAAAAAAAACGTGGCATCAGGATTGGAAGAAGACTCATTAACAACCTGCGATATGCAGATGATACAACTTTGCTTGCTGAAAGTGAAGAGAACTTAAAATACTTACTGATGAAGATCAAAGAGCATAGCCTTCGGTATGGTTTACATCTCAATGTAAAGAAAACAAAAGTCCTCACCACTAGACCAATAAACAACATTCTTATCAATAGAGAAAAGATTGAAGTTGTCAAGGACTTCATTTTTCTTGGATTAACTATCAACACTCATGGAAGCAGCAGTCAAAGAAATCAAATGACGTATTGCTTTAGGCAAATCTGCTGCACAGGAACTTTTTAAAGTGTTGAAGAGCAAAGATGTCAGCTTGAGGATTAATGTACGCCTGACCCAAGCCATGGTATTTTCAATAACCTCACATGCATGCGAACGCTGTACAATGAATAAGGAAAACCGGAGAAAAATTGAATCTTTTGAGTTATGGTGTTGGAGGCAAATATTGAAAGTGCCATGGGCTGCCAAAAGAACCAACAGATCTGTTTTAAAAGAAGCGCAGCTAGAGTGTGCCTTGGAGGCCAGCATGACCAAACTTCGATTCTCATACTTCGGACATATTGTTAGGAGGGACCAGTCACTGGAGAAAGATATCATATTTGGTAAGGTGGAGGGTCAGAGAAAAAGAGGAAGACCCCAGCAATATGGATTGTCTTAGTAGCAGCATCAATGGGCTCAAGTGTGGCAACAATTGCAAGATTGGCCCAGAACCGGTAGTGTTTCATTCTTTTGTGCATAGGGTCGCTATGAGTTGGTACTGACTCGATGGCACCTAACAACAATAAGTGCTATACAAAGTCACTATGAGTCAGAATACTTAACAACACGAACCATAGTGGTTTGAGAGAACGTTTACAGATCAAATTGGTTTTCCATTTAACAATTCATACAAATTTTGTTTCCTAACACTGATTTCTAACCCAGCAATGTAATATACTTTTCCCACTTTCTCTCTGTGCTCATCATTTCCATTTGCCCTTTTTCCTATCCTTTCCTGCTTTCTGAGTTTTTTCTCTGCACAAACGCCCTTTTGATCTCCTATGATTATATATACTAAGGGTGTACGTAACCCTGGTGTTATTGTTTCCTTATAGGCCTGACTATTGTTTGACTGAAACTTGAGTCATGGAGGTGAGTTCTCTTCCAAGCTTGAAGTGTTACTAAGGACCACAGTCTCAGGGAATCCACAAGTCTTTATTAGACCAGGAAACCTGGTTGTATTTTTTTTTTTTTTAAACATTTTTATCCTGCTCTGACCATTATACTGTGATCTATATTAGAGTGTCAGCAGTACTAGCTGGACAGGCACTATCTATTTCTGGTCTCAAGGTCAAGGAATTTGGACCAATAAACAACATCATAGCAAATAGTGAAGAAATAGAAATTTTCAAATATTTCATTGTCTTTTCTTTTAGTCACAAAGTAATTCCCATGGAAGTAGATGTTTAGAAATTAAATTACATATTGCACTGGGCATGTTTAGTACAAATAACTCTTTAAAGTGCTAAAAAACATAGATGTTACTTTGATGACTAGGGTGCGCCTAATCTAAGTCATGACATTCCAGTTGTGTCATATGCTTTCTAAAACTGAGCAATGAGAAAGGAAAAACAATGTAAAATGGAAACACTTAAATTGTGGTATTGGTGAAGAGTATTAATATGCCATGGAATACTAGAAGAAAAATACATTTTTCTTGAAAGAAATATAGCCAGAATGCTCCTTCAAGGATGACAAGATTTCATCTCACTTCAGACATGTCATCAGGAGAGATCACTATCTGAAGACGTATATCATGCTTTGTAAAGCAAAGGGTATGATGAGGGGGAAACTTCAATGAAATGGAACGACATAGTGGTTGTAATAACAGTAGGATGAAACATAACAATAATTGTGAGGATGGTGTAGGACTACGTATGTTTTGTTTTCCAGTTTTGAATGTGGTTGCCGTGAATCACAGCTTATCTGATTGCACGTTAACAATTTTAAGTATTAAATGTAGAAAATAGTTTGAAATGAAATGACAGGGGTCTTTTGCCAGTCTTTATTATTATTTTTTTTTTACCTTTTTTAAGGTGGGACAGGAAGACAAAATCTTTGTCACCAAATCTCAAAACCAGCCATTTTTTTACTGTTGCTAAATGCCTTTGATTTGGTTCTGTCTCATAGTGACTCTGTATAGGGTTCCCAAGGAGCAGCTGGTGGGTTTGAACTGCTGACCTTGTTTGTAGTTTAGTATTGATTTATAGCATCACACTAGGATTGTTACTAACTGGGGTGGGGAAGGTAATGTTTAACTAAAGCGCCTCATGACTCAGTGTTTAATTCCCTTAATCAATTTCAATATAATTTAAGTGAATTTCTTGAATATGTTCTTTCATTACACTGCTTAAGGCATTTTGAGGATAATCTTTTGCCATCCATTTGATTCTGATTCACAGCTACCCTATTGGCCAGAGCAGACTTGCTCCCTAGGATTTCAAAGGCTGCAGTATTGTCATCATCAGATTCTTACATCTTTCAGAGTGGCTGGTGGATTTCATTGGTAAATCTTTTGGTTAGAAACTGAGCACTTAATTACTGTGCCACAGGGCTTTTTATTCAAAGATAAAAATAAATATACCATATGACTCCAGTTTCATATTTTACAGACAGATGGGGGCAAAGAATTTATATGGACCAGGCAAAAACATATTTTACAATATATATGGGAGTACTTTAAATAGTTCATGCAAATTTTCATTATTTTAAATTCCATTTTTCCACAAACTTTTTGAAGCACCCTCATATACTAGTAAAGTTAAAAATTAAATCATTGGTATATCGTAGATTTTTGAAAATATATAGTTTGCTTTCTTTACATGCAAGAACAATTTTTAATTCTATCAAAAACAATTTTTTTAAAGAGCTATTTATACTGAAGTTTACAGAATGAGTAAAATATTGACAAGCATGAACAGGGTAAAGGTCTTCTAAGTCATAAGAAAACTCTTGAGCAAAGATGTTGTTCTATTTCCAGAAAAATGAGTGGGAAACCATTCTCTCTTCAGTGGTCATTGCTGTCAAGTGGTTCTAAAAACTTCCTAACCTTTGTCAAATATATCACTCTTCACTAATGCCAGTGATGCAGAAACTAGCTCCTACTCCACAGTATTAACAAGACTATCGGCTACAGGATCTTTCCTGGAGGTGAAAAGAATATAACAAAAGAAAAATAACACATAACTCAATCTAACCTCTACCCCTGTACCTGATAAATGACTTCTAAAACTGGGAGCTTTAGAAAGGAAATTCTGCCTTAAAAAATACAAATTTAAATGAAACACATTAAGGACAGTCTTTGCTTTAAATTAACATACAGTTGATAAATATTTTTAAATATCAGCAGAGGGAAGATTTTAATTTGGGACATTCCTAAAATATGTGTTAATAGAGAAATCATACAAACTAATAGACACCATTAATCATTCTAAAGGACAGGGACAGACAGACCATTTTGAATAAAAATGATGTTCAGGATTATTCTCTACTATTTATGCTAACAAGAACATGTAATTCTGGGTTTGGAAGGGCTTCTGATTAAGAAGATTAAGCTTAGATTAAGCTCCACCATCTCAGTTCACAGTGGTTAAACAACTTTTACAGGATTTAGGTGCTGTCTAGTCAGTTGCAACTTATGGCAACCTTATGTATAAGAGAATGAAATGTTTCCTGGTTTTGCACCACCCTAATAACCATTGCTATGTTTGAGATCAAGGAGCTCTCATGGTGTTGTTGTTGTTGTTATGTGCCGAGGAGTAGATTCCGACTCATAGCGACCCTGTACAGGGTTTCCAAGGATGTAAATCTTTACGGAAGCAGAAAGCCTCATCTTTCTCCTGTGGAACCTTTGGTAGTTTCGAACTGCTGACCCTGAGGTTCGCATCCCGATTCATAACCACTACACTACCAGAGCTCCTCGTGGTGTAGTGGTTGTGAATTAGGCTGTAAACCTTAAGGTCAGCAGTTCGAAACTACCAACTGTTCTGCGGGAGTAAGATGAGGCTTTCTGCTCCCATAAATATTTACAGCCTTGGAGACCTTGTATCGGGTCGCTGTGAGTTGGAACCAGCTCCACGGCACACCACCATGGATGTTTAAGATCATTATTGTAAATGCATTTCATGAGTGTTAGCTTCTTTTCCCCTGGCTTTCCACTTTACCAAGTATGATGTACTTTTCCAGGGATTGGTCCTTTCTTATAATATGTCTACAGTAAGTGAGGCAAAGCCTTCACCATCCTCCCTTCTAAGCAGCATTCTGGTTGTACTGCTTCCAAGACAGATTTGTTCATTCTTCTGGCAGTCCATGGCACATGCAATGTTCTTTGTTGTTCTCAAGTGCCATCGAGTTGGTTCTGACTCATAGTGACCCAGTATAGGGTTTCCGAGGAACAGGTAGTGAACTTTGACCTCCAACCTTGTGGTTCAAACCAACCTTAGTGCATTAACCCGCAGCACCACACCAGGACTCAATGTTCTTCACCAACACATTTGTTCAATATTATTAATTCTTCTCTGATATTCTTTATTAATAGTACGGCTTTCCTATGCATATCAGGTGATTGAAAATGTCATTGCTCAGGTCACCTTACTCTTCAAGGTGACATCTTTGCTTTTTAACTTCAAGGCTGCCTTTTGCAGCATGTTTGCCCCATGCACTATGTTGCTTGATTTCTTGCAGTTGCTTCCTTGAGGGTTGATTGTGGTTCAAGTAAAATGAGATCTTTGACAACTTCAGTTTCTTCATTTATCATGATTATTGGTTCAGTTGTGATACTATTTTTCTTTATATTTAAGTGTAAACTGTAGTGAATGCTGTAGTGTTTGATTTTCATCTTTAAGTGCTTCTAGTCGTCTTCACTTTGTGCAAGCAAGGTTTTGTCATCTGCGTATCACAGATGGTTAATGAATTTTCTTCCAATCATTATGCTGAGTACTTCTTCTTATAGTACAGTTACTTTGATCATTTGTTCAGTATATAGAATAAATAAGTACTGTGAATGAACACAAGCCATTACACACAATTTTTATTATTTTAAGCCATGAAATATCCCCTAGTTCTGTTCAAGCAACTGCATCTTGGCCTTTGTATAGGTTCTGCAAAAGCACAATAAAGTGTTCTAGAATTTCCGTATTTAAGGAGCTCTGGTAACATAGTGGTTACAAGTTGGGCTGCTAATCTCAAGGTCAGTGGTTTGAAATGACCAGAAGTTCTGCAGGAGAAAGATGAGGCTTTCTGCTCCTGTAAAGATTTACAGCCTTGAAAACCCTATACAGGGTCACTATGAGTTGGAACCAAC
The DNA here is from genome assembly GCF_000296735.1 of Chrysochloris asiatica. Classification (NCBI taxonomy): domain Eukaryota; kingdom Metazoa; phylum Chordata; class Mammalia; order Afrosoricida; family Chrysochloridae; genus Chrysochloris; species Chrysochloris asiatica. Next base: position 28,322,441 of record NW_006408542.1, on the reverse strand, counting down.
TCCACAGCACATTACCACCACCACTACCATCCATATCATCAGCCAAAATAAGGCCAACGGTAGACAGTGGAACAGGCAGACCATCAGTTCCTCATCTGCAAGTCCAGGCTGAAGCTGAATAAATTAAAACAAGTCCATTCCAGCCAAAATAAGACCTTGAACATATCCCAAGTGAATGTAGAAATCATCTCAAAAACACGTGTGATGTATTTGGCACTAATGACCCAAAGCAACAGCAGTTGTGGAATAACATAAAGAGCATTTTACAGGAAGAAAGCAAAGGTCATTAAGAAGACAAGGAAGAAAGAAAAGACCAAAACTGATGTCAGAAGAGACTCTGAAACTTGTTCTCCAGCATAGAGATGCTAAAGTTGCTGTTGTTGTTGTTAAGTGCCGTCGAGTCGGTTCCGACCCATAGCGACCCTGTACAGGGTTTCCGAGGGTGTAAATCCTTATGGGAGTAGAAAGCCTCATCTTTCTCCCGCGGAGCAGCTAGTAGTTTCGAACCGCTGACCTTAAGGTTCGCAGCCCGATTCCTAACCACTACGCTACCAGAGCTCCTTAGAGATGCTAAAGTAAATGGAAGAAATTAGAAGGTACAAGAGCTGAACAGAAAATTCCAAAGGGCAGTTTGATAAGACAAAGTCAAGTATTACAATGAATTGTGCAAAGTTCTGGAGTAAAAAAACCAAAAGGGAAACCACTCTCAGCATTTCTCAAGCTGAGTGAACTGAGGAAAAACTTGAAGCCTCAAGTTGAAATGCTCAAGGATTCTTTGGGCACAATATTGAACGAAGCAGAAAGCATCAGAAGAAGATGGAGGAATCCACAGAGTCACTGTACTAAAAAGAAATGGTTGCTATTCAGCCTTTCCAAGAAGTAGCATATAATCAAGATCTCATGGTATTGAAGGAAAAAGTTCAAGGTGCACTGAAGGCATTGGCAAAGTATGAGATACCAGGAATTGATGGAATACGAATTGAAATCTCTCAACACACTGATGCAGCAATGGAGGCACTTATTCATCTATGTCTAGAAACTTGCAAGACAACTAGATGGCCAACTGATTGGAAGAGACCCATATTTGTGCTCATTCCAAAGAGAGGTGATCCTATGTAACGTGGATATCGTCATACAAAATGTTAATATAACATACAAGTAAAATTTACTAAAAATGATTAAAAAACAGCTGCAAACATACATTGACAGGACACTGACCAAGGTTTAAGTCAGATTCAGACAAGTAAGTGGGATGAGGGGTATCATTGCTGACTTCAGATGGGTCTTGGCTGAAAGCAGAAAATAACAGAAAGATGCTCACCTGTGTTTCATTGACTATGCAAAGACTTTCGACTGTGTAGATTATGAATGCTGTGGACAACATTGTGGTGAATGAGTATTTTGAAACACTCAATTGTGTTTATAAGAAACCTATACATAAATTAAGAGGCAGTCGTACAAACAGAACAAAGAGACATTGAATGGTTTAGTATAAGGAAAGGTATGCATCAGAGTTGTATTCTTTCACCATACTTTTTCAATCTGTATTCTGAGCAAATGATTGATGAACTATGGATAATATGAAGAATATAGCATCAGGATTGGAGGAAGATTCATTAACAACCTGTGTTATGCAGATGATCAACCTTGCTTGCTAAAAACAAAGGGGACTTAAAACACTTACTGATGAAGATCAAAGTTCACACATTTTGGTATGAGTTGCATTTCAATGTAAAGAAAACAATTCTTCACCATTAGACAAATAAATTACTTCATGATAAATGGAGAAAAGATTGAAGTTGTCAAAGACTTAATTTTGCTTGGAGTCACCCTCAACACTCGTGGAAGCAGCAGTCAAGAAATCAAGCAACATATTGCATTAGGCTAATCTGCTGCACAAGACTTCTTTAGTGTTGAAAAGCAAAGATGTCAGTTTGAGAACTAAAGTGCACCTGCTCCAAGCCATGACATTTTCGGCAGTCTCATGCATGTGAAAGTTGGACAGTGAATAAATAAGTCTGTAGACACCTTCATGCATTTTAATTAAGGTATTGGAGAAGATCAATAAAGCTACCCTAGACTTCCAGAAGAACAAATAAATCTATGATAGACGAAGTACAACCAGAATGCTCCATAGAAGACGAAATAACCAGACTTCATATCTCATACCTTGGACAAATTATCAGGAGACACCATTCCCTGAAGAAAGACAACATGCTTAAAATGGAGTGTCAGCAAAAAAGAGGGACACCTATAATGAGATGGATTGGCATAGTGTCTGCATGTGTAGCAGCAGTTATGAGGATATTGGTCGCAGGACCAGGTGGTATTTCATTCTGTTGCATATAGGGTCACTATGGGTCATAACCAACTCAAAGACACCTAACAATATTTTCCACATCCCAGCCCCACAAACGTGTCTTCAAATTTTGCTTAAAGTCAATGGGAAAATGCATATGCATTTCCTACATATTTGAACAATCACAAATAATTATTCCAAATGTTGAATGGAGAGCTCCCTGTATATATTTAAATTGCTTTGGTTTATCTGCTATCTTTATTTCCACATTAACCACTTAGAGTCAGGTCATGAAATGATTATGCACATATATGAATGCTTGCATACCAGTTATTGGCTACTTTGTACAATGTATTTTAAAAATATCTAATGAATACTAATAAATTTATCCACCACCACCACCAATTTGTGAATTATGTATTATTATTTCAACTGTATACATTATATATATATATATATATATATATACTAATATTTTTCTGTGGTATAGGTTTAATTTTTTTTATCTGAACTAAGTTTAGTGTTGTGCAATTATTACTCCTTTCAATACAATAAACCAAAACTCAGTGGGACATTAAACAGTGAATTAAATGAATGTTTGTATTAGTGGCATGGCAAATGCATACTAATTATTAGATTGATAATCAAATATATGGATTTGATACAATGAGGTTAACAGGCAGAATTCAACTGTATCATGGTTTCCTGATATACTGTCATGGCTTCAGTCAAAAGTAAAGGCAATAAGGAATATTTAGGTCTAAATGTCGCTATTAAATTGACTTTTGAATGAAAGTTCTGCATGCAATTTGCTATCTTGGATTTAAACTTAAAATAATATAAGAAGTGCCATATAAATAGTCCTTAAAATTGAAATCTAATATATTATTTTTAAATGATACCTGCTTTATATTGTCTAAAATTATTATACTTAGTTTTAAGCAGCACTATGCTTAGTGGCATAGAACATGAGCACATGCACTGGAAACTATTTTTTTAAAAGGTTACTTTGCACATTGGTCCAGTTAGCCACGTTCCTGGCAAACAGGAAAGGTACCCTGAACTAAACAATCAATTAAGTACGTTGGAAATAAATAGGGCATTTCACATTCATTCATGTTTAAAACATAGTAAAGCTGACTCTGCCAGCTAGTACTAGAGTCTATTGTTGCATACTTTGGGGCAATATTTTTCCTAGAAGCTCTATATAAAAGTGGGAAAACCTTTAAGATACCTAGCTAATTTTTCAAAGTTTAATATATATATATATATATATATATTGTTGTTGTTAAGTGTCGTCGAGTCGGTTCCGACCCATAGTGACCCTGGACAGGGTTTCCGAGGGTGTAAATCTTTACGGGAGTAGAAAGCCTCATCTTTCTCCCACGGAGCGGCTGGTAGTTTCGAACTGCTGACCTTAAGGTTCACAGCCCGATTCGTAACCACTATGCTACCACAGCTCCTATATATATATATATTTAATATACATGTATTTTTCCAGCAATCTAAGAAGATAAAAATTTAGAATTGAGGATAAGCAATAGTAAAAATATGGAGTCCTGGTGTGGCGCTGTGGGTTAATGCGCCAGACTGCAAAGCCGTTTGAACTGTAAGGTCAGCGATTCAGGCTCACCAGCTGCTCCTCAGAAACCCTATACAGCGTCGCTATGGGTCAGAATTGACTGGACAGCACTTAACAACAACAGTAGTAAAAATGGGGGTGCAACAGCTTTACAGGATAAACGCTGGACTGCAAACCACAAGGTCTGTGATTGGAGCCCACCAGCCGCTTCATGGGAGAAAGATGAGGCTTTCTGCTCTGGGAAAGATTTACAGCATGGGAAACTCTACACAGGGTTGCTATGAGTTGGAAGTACCCAACGGCACTTAACAACCACTACAATAGGAAGAATATCAATGTACTGTGGGACTAAAGGAGTTCTGGTGTGGTATTGTAGCATAAGCAAAGTTGGTGGTTCAAACCCACCAGTCTATCTTGGGAAAACCCTGACAGGGTCGTTATGAGTCGAAACCGACTGATGGCACAACAGTGGAACTAAAACCCTAATACCTTATGTTCTCTTTAATGTTGTTTTATGTACCTTGGAGTCAGTTCCCTCTCAGAGTGACACTGTGGTTCCAACCAACCTTGCAGTCCAGTTTTATCCTAGGTCACCATACCAGGGTGCCTATTGTTCTCCTTACTATGTTTTGAAAGCAGTATAAGTCTGCAACTAAGATTTCTAATGAGAACCACAACTTCTGGATGTAAGAGTAACAAATATTAATAAACAACAATAAAGACACTGCAACAGAATCTTTTATTGAATTTCTTTGTAATTTATTGTAAAATGTCTTTTAGAAACTGCTGAATATCTAAGAGTTCTAAGTTAAAAGTAATTGCCATTTGAAATACAAACAAATGGGATATGATGAGGTACTGAAGTAACTGCAATTAGAAAAAAAATCAAGTTTTCTGGTTGAGTAAGCTTACTTATCCTAGCAGTTGACTTGGTAACATAGGCAGCTGGGGTAGTCATGGTGTTGTGCTGGTCAGTTCTGATCCATAACGACTCTGCATAGTATTTCCAAGGCTGTAAACCTCTACAGGAGCAAAACTCCTTGTTGTTCTCCCATAGAATGGCTAGTAGTTTCAAACTGTTGACCTTGAGGTTAGCAGCCTGACTCATAATCATGTTACAAAAATGATTGCTCTGAGATAAGAAGCCAACTTACTATATAGCCCCTTGGCACAGGAAAAGGGCAACCATATGCAGGGACCAAGAGAGTGGTCCACATTTTTTAAGGTATTAAACGTGTAAGATTTTGGGGTGCTTATTAAGTAAAATACAAATCTTGAATACAAAGTTAAGAAAAAAATAGTTTATAATTATAAAAAGTCAAAATAATTACAAAAATTAAAAAGGTGACTATTAGCATATTACCAATATATTATAATTATAACCCATTGCATAGGGTTCTCTCTGAGGATGGAAACTCCTGTGTTCCTGAAGAGCTCAAAGCCTGAGGTTCAGTGCTTCATAGACCATCTCCTTCATGACAGGAGTGTCCATTTCTTGAGGAAATAGCGTAATTTTATCACGCTGTATAAAATGCCAAAACTACACTCTGACAGTACAATTTGGATTTACATCTTGTCATATAAAGAAAAATTATCCCTGGTCTGAAAACCAAATTTCAATGTAGGGAAAAGTAGGAGAGAGAAATAAGGGTGTTGGGAACAGGTTAGGATCTCTTCTTAATGATTTAAATAAATCCGTAAATGCCAAATTTCAAGAATTGTAACATACCTAATTTTTTCATAAAAGACTGAAATATTTTATTCCACTTCTTTTGGAATCAGTGTTTTATGTTTTGGGTTGGTATATTTTTTATTGCAAGCTTATTTGCAACTCTGTTTACTTAATATTTCTGCATAATATATAAATCAAACAGCTGTACTTGATACATATTTATGTAGGATTTATTTATTTATTTTTTGCATTTTCTGATCTCTGAAGGTGTCACAAAAGGATGTATGCATATATTTGAAATGCACTGGTTTCATGACAAGACTGAGTAGGCTATGCTTTCTTTATAGTTTCATCAGTTAATAACTTTTATCATGCTAAATCAAAATTCCTCTGGAGGTTCCAAGCAAAACCATGATTCAACAAAGCTTAAAGCCAACACAAACACCTGCTTTAAATGTTTAAGAATTATATTGTTATTAAAAATGAATTATGAATGAATTCCACCAAGATAAAAAGAAGTCTTTGTAAAATATATTAAAAGTAAACTCTGTATTTGTATCCACCACTCATCTGTCAGTACTGTGGTTGTTTGTGTCTTGCTGTAATTCTGGAAGCTATGTTATGGATATTTTAAATACCAGCAGGGTCACCCACAATGGAAAGGTTTCATCTGAGTACCATATGAAGACAGAATAGAGCGAAGGAGAACCACACTATTTCTGAATATTTAGTCACTGAAAAAGTTATGAATAGCAGAGGAACACTGTCAGCACCAGAATACTGAAACATGATGAAGAGCACCAGAATATGGTAAGATATAGTGCCAGAGGATGAGCCTTTCAGGTTGGAAGGCCCTCAAAATGAGACTGGGGAAGAGCTGCTTCCTTGAAGTAGAGTTGACCATGATGATACAAATGGAGTAAAGTTGATGATAGGGCACAACTCAAAAGAAAAGAAACAGCTGTAAATATCCATTAATAATTGGAACACGGAATGTATGAAATATAAATCTAGGAATATTAGAAAATGTCAAAAATGAAATGAGACACATAAACATTGATATCCTAGGCATTAGTGAGCTGAAATGGACTGATATTGCCTATCTTGAATCTGGTAATCACATGGTTTACTATGCCAGGAATGAAAAACTGAAGAGGAATGGCATCATATTCATCATCAAAAAGAACATATCAAGATCTGTCTTAAAGTACAATGCGGTCTGTGGTAGAATAATATCCATACACCTACAAGGAAGACCAATTAATACCACTGTTTTTCAAATTTACACACCAATCACCAAAGCCAGTGATGATGAAATTAAAGAATTCTGTCAACTTCTTTAGTCTGAAATTGAACAAACAGGCAATCAAGATGTAGTGATAATTACTGGCGACTGGAATGCATAGGTTGGAAAGAAAGGAAGAATCAGTGGCTGGAAAATATGGCCTGGATGATAGAAAGGATGCTGGAGATCACATAAAAGAATTTTGTAAGACAAATGACTTCTTCATTGCAAATACCTCTTTTTAACAATATAAAAGTCAACTATACACATGGACCTTACCAGATGGAATACGTAGAAATCAAATTGACTACATCACTTGAAGGCATTGGCAAAGAACAAAGCTCCGGGAATAGGTAGAATATAAATTGAAATCTATAAACAAACGGAAGCTGCATTAGAGGCACTCACTCATGAATGCCAGGAAATTTGAAAGACAGCTACCTGGCCAACTGTCTGGGAGAGATCTGTAATTTCCCTGTTCCAAAGACAGGTGACCCAAGGGAATATGGAAATCATCAGACACTATTATTGATATTCCATGCTAGTAATGTTTTACTAAAGGTTATACAAAAACAGCTGCAGCCATACCTTGACAGAGAACTTCCAGAAATTTAAACCAGTTCAGAAGACAATGTGGAATGAGGGATATCATTGCTGATGTCAGATAGATGTTGACTGAAAGCAGAGAATACCAGAAAGATGTTTACTTGTGTTTTATTGACTATGCAAAGGTTTTTGATTGTATGGTTCATAACAAGCTATGGATAAAAGTGAGAAGAATGAGTATTACAGAACACTTAATTGTGCTCATGAGAAACCTATACCTAGACCAAGAGGCAGTTGTTCGCACAGAACAAGGGAACACTGAGTGGTTCAAAACTAAGAATGGTATGACCCAGGTTGTGTTCTTTCACGATACTTACTCAGTCTGTATACTGAGCAAATAATCTGAAAAGCTGTATTATATGAAGAAAAACGTGGCATTCAGATTGAAGGAAGATATCATGTTGGGTAAGGTGGAGGGTCAGAGAAAAAGAGGAAGATTCCCAATGAGATGGATTGGCCAAGTGGCAGCATCGATGGATGCAAGCATGGCAACAGTAGTGAGGTTGGCCCAGGATCAGGCAGTGTTTTGTTCTGCTGTGCATAAGGTCGCTATGGGTTGGTACCAACTCGATGACACCTAACAACAACAACAATATGCATGCAAAAGTTGGACAATGGATAAGAAAGACCACAGAAGAATTTATGCATTTGAGTTATGATGTTGGAGGAGACTATTGAAAGTTTCATTGTTGTTGTTGTTGTTGTTAAGTGCCGTCGAGTCGGTTCTGACCCATAGCGACCCTGTACAGGATTTCCGAGGGTGTAAATCCTTACGGGAGTAGAAAGCCTCATCTTTCTCCCGCGGAGCGGCTGGTAGTTTTGAACTGCTGACCTTAAGGTTCGTAGCCCGATTCGTAACCACTACGCTACCAGAGCTCCTTTCCATAGTCTGCTGAAAGTACAAATAAATATTTGTTAAGAGAACTACAGCCAGAGTGCTCCTTGGAAGCCAGGATGGCCATACTTCATCTCTCATACTTCAGACACATTATCAGGAGGGACTAGTCCCTGAAGGAGTGTATCATATTTGGTAAAGTGGAGGGTCAGAGAAAAAGAGGAAGACCCCAACAAGATATATTGGCTCAGTGGCAGTAGCAATAGGCTCAGTTATAACAATGACTGTGAGATTGGCCCAGGACTGAGCAATGTTTCGTTCTGTTGTGCATAGGGTTGCTATGAGTCAGTATGGACTCGATGGCACCTAACAACAACAACAAGATATATATATATATGTATATATATGTGTGTATATACGTATATGTACATATATTGTCGGGGGCCGGCGTCGACATGGGGGTTCGGTTTACGAAGGAGGGAGATCTGGTGGCAAAAGCGACAGATAAAGAATACACACAAAGATGCAGAGAGAGAGAGAACACAAAACACCCCAAAACTAGAATGGATGTGACACTGGCGGGCAGACCCTGGACTACTGGCATCGTGACCCCTGCAGGCAGTAAAGCACCGCCCTGCAAACCTTAACGCATGCATTGCCAGCTGTAATGCCTCGCATGCCAGCTGTAATGCATGACAGCCATAACGCATGCGGGCTTGGGTCTGCGCCTCCGTTTTATTTCGGGGAAGAGCTTTACACAAAGGAAGGCGGGGTTTGTTAAGACAGGGTACAGAAGTGATATGTGATTAATCACAAGGATTTACAAGTACAAATTCTAAAACATTCATCACAAATTGTCTTGATAATCTAACATCCGTAATTTTTCAGAAATTCAAGCAAATTATTATATGGTACTTTTCAGGTTTGAATCCCAAGACCGTAACTTGGTTTCTCAAGCCTAGTTAACATACCTATAGCACCTAATCTCGAATAGGGGAAGGTGAAAGAGGATTGAAAGGAATCCCTCTGTGTTGGCTGCCAGGGCCAGGTCTGCAGAAGGAAGTGAGGCGCCTCGGTGAATGGGCTGTACCTGGAAGCTATCTGGGAAGGCTGACACTATTGTTCTTTAGATAAAGCTCCGGAAACTTGTCTCCAGAGCTTCTTAGCAAACTTGTTTTTGGAACTTTTTACAGTCTCGGCTTTAGGAGCAGTTTAACATTTGTCCTTTTGGAACTTCTTACAGTCTCGGCTTTAGGAGCAGTTTAATATTTGTCCATGGGTATCAAGGCCTATGTAGCAAGTTAATATCAAACATAACTAAATATTTGAGAATGAACAGTTTGGATGAGTTTTCCCAGTGGCCAGAGTCTGTTCCTCAGAGAGATTTGTTCCAGAACCTTAAGCACTGCCAACACAGTGGAGACATTAAGAAGGGCACATAAGAAACCATTTTCTCAGAAGCTGCAATTACAGGGGTTCGAAGCATAGAGTGAATTAATAGGACTAAAGAGAATTATACAGAGCTAGCCCCACAGTGAGTTCATAATAGCCAATGACCCGGGACGTCCGGAGGTTACTTCCTTGGGCCCACAGGGTCTCTGGCCAGCAGGTCGGAGCACGGCCATGT
>NW_006408542.1:28301705-28310989 GCF_000296735.1 Chrysochloris asiatica | reverse complement strand
TGCTCTTCAACACTTTAAAAAGGTCTTGTGCAGCAGATTTGCCTAATGTAATATGTTGTTGGATTTCTTGACTGCTGCTTCCATGAGTGTTGATAGTTGATCCAAGAAGAATGAAGTCCTTGACAACTTCAATCTTTTCTCCGTACTGTACTACATATTTACAGTATTGATAAGGAGATAGCATTTATATGCTATGCCCTTAAGGAATGTAAGGTTTCTTCAGGAGAATATGGTCCCTGAAGGGGAAAAACAACCAAGTCTGATAATGATAAAACAATATATTAATTCTGAATGTCATTGTTCTAAGAGACTATTATGTGTGGACAGCTTAAAGCTAGGTGGAATTCATGGAGGACTTCCTTAGAAATTGCTTTTCAATTAATTCAATTAATGAATTGAGGGTTAAAATATAAATTACCTGTGATAATTCAGTCTGGAAGAAATTGAAGACTACTGTCAATAACCGGTTAGTTACCATGGTATACCTTTTCAACAGTGATTGACTTGACACCAGATGTTATGAAAGACATCAAATCTAGAGAATACAAATGGCTAGTAAGTACCATGTGGTAATGGGAGACATTCCTGCAGGTATCCATTAGATACACCCTGAGAGAGGCTGTGACTAGTGTAAAGTATGAAGAGACACGTTTCTTATCTAGTATGCGGAGACCAAATTCAAACAAATAGCCTATTATCACTGTATCACTTTACATTCCTGGATTGTGGTGCTGAAGGAGAAACACTGGACTGCTAACTATAAGGTCAGTAGTTGGAACCCCTAGCTGCTCTGTGGGAGAACGATGAGGACATGTATTCTTCTAAAGGTTTACGCCTCAGAAACCCCCAGTAGGGTCACTATAAGTCAGAATCGACTCGATAATAGTGGATTTGATTTGGTTTGGTTTTTGGTTGTGGTTCTGTACCATATGTACTATAGCTAAAGGATCTGAGCAATAATTTGTCATTATTCATATGTACCTTGTACACAGTTAGGTATACTGTATGCATTTACTTTTTGTTTGTTGATGTTTTTATTAACTGTCATCGAATTGGTTCCGACTCATAGCGACCCTATGACCTTACAGTTCAAACTGACATTGAGATCGAGTGCTTATCCTATGGTACCACACCAGGACTCCATTGAATATCAATCCAAGAAACAGGTTAGACATTTTAGTCATAGAAGCAAATGGAAACTATATGAAGATGTTATCTATCAGGTCAGAAATACATTTGGGAGGAGGGAGCTGTTCAAGGTTATACTTAGATCAGGCAATGTACCAATAGGGGGAAAAATGCTTATATGCATGTATAAGTTAATTGTTGATTTATTTTTATATCTCTGTCCTTAGTCCAGGAACCCTGGCGGTGGTAATGTTCCGTGGAGTCAGTTCCGACTCATAGCGACCCTGTACAGGGTTTCTGAGGCTGTAAATCTTTAAGGAGCAGAAAACCTCATCTTTATCCCGTGGAACAGCTGGTAGTTTCGAACTGCTGACCTTGCGGTTCACAGCCCGATTTGTAACCACTACGGGAACCCTGGTAGCACTGTAATATTATCACTGTAGTATAAGCACTGTGATACTAACCGTATGATCAGAAGTTCAATCCCACCAGCCACTCCTTAGGAGAAAGATGAGATTTTCTGCTGCTGTAAAGTCTTGGAATCCCTATACAGACTCACTATGAGTTGGCATCGATTTAGTGGCAGTAGGTGGTATAGTTTGGGTTCGTATTGTAGTGAACAAGAACATTTTAACATTGCTAATTCTGTTCATTTTATATTTAGAAAAGAAATACTAGTACTGTTTATATTTAATATATGGATTTCCTCCAGCACCCTACTCATTCTGTAAATCAGATATTATAAATTATAAGGTAAATGAGGTGTGATCTGGGCAGAGTGAAAGATCTACACCAAAGTAATTGTCATAACAAGGTCATCAATACTTCACTGACTTTTAAATATTGTGATTTATAGCAGTTTATATTTGCCAGCTGAAATTGAATTTTGGATTATACTGTATAGTTTTAACTAACTAACTCCCACTAAAGAGAACAGTGGCTTTAAAAGGTATCTACAAATAAATACCAGACTGAAGAAAATAGTAATAATACAAACAAAACCAAAAATTAGATGTTGGCAAAGGCTACACTGAATACAACTCTTAAAAAATCCTGGTTGGTTTATTATGAGTTTACAATAGAATAACTTAATTATACCTGAGGGTTTTTTTGTTTTTGTTTTTTTTATGTGTACTAACTGAGTTATTTGATTTTAACTTTTTGGTGTTATTGTTAATAACAATAACACCAAAAAGTTAAAAACAAATAATTATGAAGACTAAGCAATGCATTTCTGTTCTCCATTTCTATTCTGAACTTAAGAAAGAAATTAACCTAAACATATATATTGTCTTGAGGTCTCTTTTTTAATATTTTGTTGTTATATACTATTGATTCTGTCCCTGTTTTTAGCAACCCTTTGCACTTCAGAAAGAAACATTGTCCGGTCTTATACCATGCTCACAATTGCTATTACATCTGAGCCCGTTGCTGCAGCTGCTGTGTTAATTCATATAGTTGGGAATCTTCCTTATTATAGCTATCCCTCCAGTTTACTAGGCATGATGTCCTTCTCCAGAGACTGGCTCCTAATGATAACATGTTCAAAATAAGAGTGAAGAAATATCACCATCCTGAATTCTAAGAAGCATTGTGACTGCTCTTCTTCTAAGACAGATTTGTTTGTTCTTTTGGCAATCCATGGTACTTTCAATGTACTCTGACAACACCCTAATTCAAATGCATCAATACTTTTACAGTATTCCTTATTCATTGTCCAACTTTCACATGTATATGAAGTGACTAAAAATACCATGAATTAGGTCAGGCTCATGTTGTTTTAAGTGCTATCAGTCAAGTAGGTTCCAACTCATAGCAACCCTGTATAGTGCTTCCCAGGAGCAGTTGGTTGGTTTGAACTGCCGACCTAGTGGTTTGCAGTTCAGAGGTGATCCTACAGCACCACACCTATCTCTGCTCTTTAACACTTTAAACTGAAAGCACTGGTGAAAAACAGGCTGTAGAAATTGAGGGAGTTCAGTTTAAATTTTTGAATAACCTCATGTAGCAATGGAGGTACTCAGTCATCTATGCCCAGAAATTTGGAGGACAACTACCTGACCAAATGATTTGAATAGATCCATATTTGTGTCCATTCTAAAGAAAGGTGACCCAACAGAATGCAGAAATCATTGAATAGTATCAATAATATCACATGAAGTAAAATTTTCTGAAGGTCATAAAAAATGTTCCTAGCAGGGTATAAGCAGGGTGCTACCTGTATTCAAGCCAGATTTAGATGAAGAGGTGGAACTAGGGATATCATTGCTGACTTCAGGTGAATTTTGACTAAAAGAAGAGAATATCAGGAAGATACTTACTTTTGCTTTACTGACTTGGTAGGTTCCGTTGAGTCATTTCCGACTCATAGTAAACCTATGCACAACAGAAGGAAACCCTGCCTGGCCCTGCAGTATCCTCACAATTGTTGTTATGCTTCTGCCATTGCTGCTGCCACGGTAACAATGGATCTCATTGGGCTCGTCCTCTTTTTCACTAACTATCCATTTTGCCAAGCATAATGTTCTCCAGGAATTGGTCCTTCCCAGTAATATGTCCAAGTATAAGAGACGAAGTCTAGGCATGCTTATATATATGGAGCATTCTGGCTATACTTCTTAATACGGATTTGTTTGTTCTTCTGGCAGTCAATGGCACTTTCTATATTCTTCTCCAACACCATATCTCAAATGCATTATTTATTTTATTGTCAGTAATTCATTGTTCAATATTCACATAAATATGAAGCTATTGAAAATACCATGGCTTGGATCAGGCAAGCCTTATTTCTCAAACAGGTATCTTTGCTGTTGAGGTGTTGTGCAGCATACTTACCCAGTGCAATATGGCATTTGATTTCTTGACAACTGCTTCCACGAGTGTTGATTGTGGATACAAACAAAATGAAGTCATTAACAACTTCAATTTTTTTTTTTCCATTTAACATGATGTTATTTATTTTTCCAATGGTGAGGATTTTTTTTTTTTTTTCCTTTACATTAAGGTGCAATTCATGCTGAAAGCTATACATAGTCTTTGATCTTCCTAAATAAGATTTGTAAGTCATCTTCTCTTTTGCAAGCAAGATTTTATCATTTGCATATAGCAGATTGTAAATGAGTCTTTCTTTAATCCTAATCCCACATTATTCTTCACACAACCCAGACTCTTGGATTATTTGCTCAGTACTCAGATTGCATAAGTATACTTAAAGAAAACAGTGCTGGCACACAACTTTCCTGATTTTAAGCCATTCAGTATTCCCTTGTTCTGTTTAAATGCATGCTGCTTGGTCTATGTGCAGGCTCCTTATGAACACAACTAAGTGTTCTGGAATACCCATTCTTCCCATTATATCCAGATTGCCATGATCCACATAGTCAAAAGCCTTTGTGTAGTCAAAATAGCACAAGTAAATTCCTTCCAAGTATCCTCTGCTTTCAGCCATGATCTGTCTGACATCAGCAATGATATCCCTAGTTCCAGAGCTTCTTCTGAATCTGGCTTGAGTTTCTGGCGGTTCTTTGTCAATGTGTTGTTGCAGCTGTTTTTGAATTATCTTCAGCAAACTTTTACTTGCATGCCATATTAATGATACTGTTCAATGATTTCCATTTTTTAGTGGGTCACCTCTCTTGGAAATGAGTATGAATGTGGATCTCTTCCAATTTGTTTCTTAGGGACCTGTCTTTCAAATTTCTTGGCATAGATGAATGTCTCCAGTGCTGCATCAATTTATTGAAAGATTTCAATTAGCATTCTTTCAATTCTTTGAACCTTTTTCCTTATCAATACCTTCAGTGCAGCTTGGAGTTCTTCTTTTAGTATCATTGGGTTTTTTTTTTTTGTTGTTGTTGTTCTTCATATGCTACCTATTGAAATGGCTGAAAATCAACCAATTATTTTTGATACAGAAACACTATACATTCAATTGCCTCTTAATGCTTTCTGCATAATTTAATATTTTGCCCAAAGAATCCCTAAATATTGCAAGCCTGGGCTTGAATTTTACCTTTGGTTCTTTCTACTTGAGAGATGCTAAGCATATTCTTCCTTTTTTGGTTTTCTAACTCTAGATCATTGCCCATGCCATTATAATACTTGACTTTGCCTTCTCAGGCTGCCCTTTGAAATTTCTGTTCATCCTTGTACCTCCTCATTTCTTCCATTTGCTTCAGCATCTCTATATGGGAGAGAAAGTTTCAGAATCTATGCTGACATTCATTTTGGCCTTCTTTCTTTCCTGTCTTTTTAAGGATCTTTTGCTTTATTCCTCTATAATTTTCTTGATGCTATTACACATTACTAGTCTTTAGTCATTAGTGTCTCATGCATCAAATCTGCACTTGAGATGATATCTAAATTCAGGTGAGATGTTTTCAAGGTCATATCGTGGACTTGTTAAAATTTTCTTCACCTTCAGTCTGAACTTGCATATGAGCACTTGAAATTCTGTTCCACAGTTGGCTTCTGGCCTTGTTTTGGCTGATGGTAGTCACCTTTTCCACCATCTCTTCCCTCAGATGTAGTCAATTTGATTCTTGCATATTCCATCTGGTGAGACTCATGTGTATAATCCACTTTTATGTTGTTTTAAAAAGGTATTTGCAATGAATACCTTTACAAATTGGTCTTGCAAAATCCTATCATACAATCTAATCTCTAGCATCATTTTCTATCACCAAGTCCATATTTTCCAGCTACTGACCCTTCCTCTTTATTTCCAACCTTCACATTCCAACCACCAGTAATTCTTTATACGTCTTGATTGAATGCTTGATCAATTTCATACTGAAAATTTTCATAGCATACTTCAGTTTCATCATCACTGCCTTTAATGTTTGGTGGATATATTTTAATAATGGTGTTATTAACTGGTCTTCCTTGTAGGTTTATAGAGACTATTCTATCACAGACATTTTATCTCAAGATGGATCTTGAAATGTTCTTTTTAATGGTAATTTCATTTAATACCAGTCCATTTCATCTCACTAATGCCAAAGATATTGATATTTATGCATTCCGTTTCATTTTAACAAGTTCCAATTTTCTTAGATTCATAATTCCTACATTTCATGTTCTGATTATTAATGGATATTTGCAGCTATTTTGCCTCCTTCTGAGTTGTGCCCCATCAGCAAATGAAGGTCCTAAAAGTGTTACTCCATTCATGTCTTCACGGTCAACTCTGCTTTGAGGAGGCAGTATTTCATTCAGTTGTGCATAGGGTCACTATAAGTCAGTACCTACTTGATGGCACCTAACAACAATAACAAGGTTTTGCATTTTGGTGCATAAGTACAAGTTTCATGCAGGTTGAACATGCAGAACACTTTCATGTAAGATAGTCACAGATTTTTCAAAATTTGTTTTGGAGATTTCTGTTTTCCCTACATTTTGAAAATATTTTGACTGGTCTTTAACTCACAAAATTTCTGTTGAAAAGTCATATTTCATTTTCTTAATTTAGGAGGGCTTCAGAAAACATTATGAAATGGAATTAAGGGATAATGAAACATTTTCCATGAATTTTGTCAAGTCCTTCATACTTTGTTGTGTTTTGGTGAAATTTACACAGCAATTATGTTCCAATTTAATAATTTATATGTGCAAAAATTTCAATGACATATATTGCATTTTTCACTATTTTCTTTAACTTCATATGGTTATTCTATTTCTAGAGCTCTAGTTTTTTCTATTCCTTTATATTCTCATCTTAACTTTAGAGTCATCAGCTGGCTTCTTATACATGTGTTTTTTTCTTTTTTCTTTTTTAATAGATCACCATACTAACATTTATTTTTGTTTACCAAGTTGTTATTTTGCTCTAAGATGAGCTCAGGGGATAATTATATTTGAGATTTAAAGCTTAACTCAGGATTGTAAATCTCAGGAAGTCAAATCTCAATGGACTCAGAAAGTCTGGGATTTATGAGAATTTGAGTTCTGCTGTGCATTTTTCTCCTATTCTAATAGGGTCCATCTATTGTGACTCTGATCAAAATAGTCAGTAGTAGTAGCAAGGTACCATCTAGTCTTTCTGGTCTCTGTGTAAATGAGACAATGAATCATGTACGTGATTAGCCGTGTAAGCTCAATTGTTTTCATGCGACTTTGTTTCCTCATATGTTCCTGATAAATACAGACCAATGGCTGTATCTTATAAGACTGTTCCCAAGCTTTTAAGACAACAGATGCTTCTCATCTCATTAGGATGTAAACATGCATGAAGTTTGAGAACTATATTATGCCAGTTGATTAAGTTGTTCCTTTAAACTAAGGTACTAAGTTGTCAAGCTCAGAGAACCAGTCTTACAAGGTGTTTGGTTGTATCTGAGAAGTACCTGTAACTGTTTTCTATGATTATATGTGTGTATGTGGCTTTGATGGATAAGCACTGGACTAAAAGATGAGTTTGAACCAAAAGGCTGATGGTTCAAGCTCACCAACTGCTCTGTGGAAACCCTACACAAGGTTGATATGAGTCAGATTCGACTTGACAGTATTTACCAACAACAGCAACACACCCAAATATAGATACTTCTATCTGGTCACACATATGTACATACCTATGGATTGGAAAAGTGGCAGCATCAGTGGGCTCAAGCGTGGCAACAATTGTGAGGTTAGCCCAGAACTGGGCAGCATTTCATTTTGTTGTGCATAGGGTCACTATGAGTTGGTACTGACCCTATGGCACCTGGTGTGGTGCTGTAGGATAAGCACTGGATTACTAACCAAAACATCGGTGGTTCAAACCAACAGGCTGCTTGTTCCTATAAAGGTTCCTTATGTGTGGGAACCAACTCAATGGTAATTAACAACAACATCAGATACCTTACCCCATAATCACACATGAATGTACACATACATATGTAACCACACACTCATTTATTAGTTATTATTGTTGGTGGTGTTGAGATTCCAGTCTCATTGTTGCTTCCTTGAAGGTTGTGTGTCATTTTTCTTCTCTGGCTGATTTGAATATATTTTTAATTTCATAGTTTTTCAACCAGTTTTCCTATCAACAATATTTCTATACTATTTACACTTACCTCTGTTTCAAGATTTCAAATGCAATTAAGTTATATTTATTTCCCCATAGTCCTAGGTGCCTTATCTTTTTGACATTCTCCATGTCGGTACTTTTCACTTTGTTAAGGTAATGAGGTTTTCTATAAACTTTAGTGTTTACTCCCATGTCATATATGCTGTTGTCAAGTTTTTTTAACCAGGTTCTAAGTTTTCTTTTCACTCTTTTGGTAAAGGCTTCTGGTAAGCATCCATATTTAATTTTTAAGTGATCCCATTTACCTAGTATATATTCGATTGTGCATTTTTAGTTATGTTTCATAGGCTACGTGTGCTGTAAGGTAGGGACACTAGGTGTGTTTGCATTCATGAACTTTGTAGTTTTAGATTTTACATTTAAGTCTGATATATTTTGAATCTTCTTGTGTGTAGGATGTTAGCTAAAGATCCTATTTCATTTTTTTACAAATAGATTTTAATTTTGCCAGTACCACTTATTAAAAAAGCTATCTCTTTCTCATTTAATGGATAGCTGCACTTTATGGAAGATAAACGATCCATAGGTGGATGGATTTACTTCTGAGTCCTCAATTCTGTTCCCTTGATCTATGGGTCTGCCATTGTACCATACTAGTCTGTTTTGACTACCATCGCTGTATATAATAGGTACTAAATTAAGGAAGTATGAAGCCTTCTATTTTGTTCTTCTACAACAGTGTTTCATTTATCTGAAACTTCTTTCCTTTTCATATCAAATTTATGATTCATTTTTTAACTTCTTAAGAAACGTTGGGATTTGAACAGATCTATTTGGGAGGTCCATCACTCTTCTGACAGTTTGGCATACTGGAGTGGCTTGTGAGTTGCTGTGATTCTGAAAGCTATGCCACCAGTTTTTTAAATACCAGCAGGGTCACCCATGGCAAACAGGTTTCAGATGAGCTTCCAGACAAAGACAGACTAGGAAGAAAGAGTGACAAACTACTTCCGAATATTGAGTCACTGAACACCTTATGAATAGCAGAGAAACACTGTCAGATATTGTGCCGGAAAATGAGCCCCTTAGGTTGGAAGGCACTCAAAATGTGACTGGGGAAGAAGAGCTGCCTCCTCAAAGTAGAGTT
>NW_006408542.1:28285927-28298360 GCF_000296735.1 Chrysochloris asiatica | reverse complement strand
TTTATGTAGGTTTCTTGCAGTAGTGTTTTGCAGTTTCCTTTGTGTAAGTCCATTTGCTTATGGAGCACAATTCAATATGAAAAGAACATCTGCAAACAACCATTAATAATCAAGACATGGAATGTATGAAGTATGAATCCAGGACAATTGGAAGTTGTCAAACTTGAAATGTGATGAATAAAGATTCATATCTGAGGTATTAATGAGCTAAAATGGACTAGTATTGGCCATTTTGAATCAACTATGCTGGGAATAACAAATTCAAAAGGAATGGCATAGCCTTCATCATAAAAAAAAAAAAATTAAATATCTATCTTGAAGTACAGTGCTGTCTGTGATAAGATGATTAGCATACACATACAAGACACACCAGTTAATACTACTAAAGACAATTATGAGGAAATTGAAGAATTCTATCAGCTTCTACAGTTTGAAATCCATCAAAAGTGCAATCAAGACGTATTGATAATTACTGGTGATTGAAATGCAAAGGTTGGACGCAAAGAGAAAGGATCAGTAGTTGGAAAATATAGCCATTTTTTTTAATAGAAAGAGCTCATGATAGAATTTTGCAAGAACAAAGACTTATTCATTGCAAATACTTTTTGAAACAACATAAAAGGCTACTATACACGTGGTGTTCACAGGATAGAATTACATAGGAATCAAAATGACTACATCTGTGAGAAGAAATTGAAGAACAGCTGAATGTCATCAGCCCAAACAGAGCCAGGGGTCAGCTGTGAAACAGATAATTATTGCTCATACACAAGTTCAAGCAGAAGGTGTGAAGAAAATCAAAACAAGTCCACAGGAGCCAAAATAGGACTTGAGCATATTCTACTTGAATTTGGAGGCCATCTCAAGAATGATGCATTTAACACTAATGGCCAAAGATCAAAAGAGTTATGGGATGACATTGAGAACATCATACAGGAAGAAACCAAAAGGTCGTTAAAAAGACAGGGAAGAAAGAGAAGACCAAAATGAATGTCAGAAGGACTCTTTTCTGACTTGCTTTCCAGTGTGGTGGTGGTGGTATGCCATGGAGTTGATTCTGACTCATAGCCACCCTGCGTAGGGTTGCCAAGGCTGTAAATCATAACAGGGCAGAAAGTCTCATCTTTCTCCCATAGAACAGAATGTAGTTTCAAGCTGCTGCCCTTGAGGTGAGCAGCCCTACTTGTAACCAGTATACTACCAGAGCTCCTTGTGTAGAGATGCTAAAACAAATGTTAGAAATGAGGATGTCAGAGACCTGAACAAAGAAATTCAAAGGGCAGATTGACAAGACAAAATAAAGTATTTTAATGAAATGTCATTAGGCTTTCAGAAGGGAAGAACATGCTCAATGTTCTCAAGTTGAAAGGAGGGAACACAAATTTCAAGCCTCACCTCCCAATATTGAATGATCCTAAGGGCTAAATATTTAATGATGCAGGAAGCATCAAAAAGAAAATGGAAGGAATGCACAGTCACTGTACCCAAAAAGAAATGATCAATATTTAACCATTTGAAGAGGGAGCGTATCCTCAAGAACTGGTAATACTAAAGGAAGAAGTCCAAGGGGCACTAAAAAAGATAGACAAAAACAAGGACTTGACAGAATATAAATTGTTTCTTTCGACAAATGCTATGCTATGAAATTAGGAATACAGTTACCCTGCTAATCAATTGGAAGAGATTAATATTTATGGTCATTCCTAAAATAGGTGACCCAAAGGATTTAAGAAATCATCCAACAATATCATTACTGAAATACTCAAGTAAAAGTTAGCTAAAGAAAATTTTAAAATGACTTCAAGTGTACATTAATAGTGAATTGTCCAAGACTCAAACCAGATTTAGAAGAAGACATTGCTGACATCAGATAAATCTGCTTAAAGTAGAGAATATCATAAAGAAGTTAACCTGTGTTTTATTGGCTATGCAAAGGCTTTCAACTTTGTGGATCAAGAGAAACTTTGGATAATATTACTAAGAATGGGTATTCCAGAGCACTTGATTGTGCTTACAAGGGACCTGTACACAGGCCAAGAGATAGTCATTTAATCAGAACAAGAGGAGAGTGAATGGTTTAAAATCAGGAACGTACGCACCAGGGTTGTATCATTTTATTATATTTATTCAATCTCCGTGCTGAGCAAATAATCTGAGAAACAGAATTATATGAAGATTTACATGGCATCAGAATTGAAAGCAGACTAATTAACAGTCTGCAATCTACAGATGATACAACCTTGCTTGCTGAAAGTGAAGAAGACTTAAAATACTTACAGATGAAAATCAAAGACCACAGCCTTCGATATGGGTTGCATCTCAAAATAAAGAAAACAAAAATCCTCTCTGCTGGACCAATAAATAGCATCATGATAAATGGAAAAAAATATTGAAGTTGTCAAAGACTTCATATTGTTTGGAAACACCATCAACACTCATGTAAGTAGCAGTCAAGAAATCAAATGACTTATTCCCTTAGGCAAATTTGCGGCACATAATCTCTTTAAAGTGTTTAGGAACATAGATATCCATTTGAGGACTAAGGTGCACCTGACCCTAGCTATGGTATTTTCAGTAGCTTTATATGCATATGAAAGTTGGACAATGAATAGGAAGATCAGAAAAAAAATCGAATTTGTGTTACGGTTGTAAAAAAAAATATTGTAAGTGTCTTAGATTACTACAAGTACAAATGAATCTGTGTTGGAAGAAGCATAGTCAGAATGCTCCTTAGAATCAAGGATGGCGAGAGTTTATCCCTCATTCTTCAGACATATCATCAGGAGGGACATTGTGCTTATTAAAATGGAGCATCAGTGAAAAAGAGGAAGACCCCCCTATGAGGTGGATTGCCATAGTGGCAGCAGCAATGGATTCAAGTGTAACAAAAATTGTGAGGATGGTGCAGAACCAAGAAGTATTTCATTCTGTTGGGCAGAATGAAATACTGCCTGGAAGGTACGGACAACAAATAAACAACTTTTTGACTTGTCCTAAAATAAGAAATGTAATAGCTCTGTAGTTAATGTTCATTAAATAAAAGTCAAGTATGAATTGATCAAATTTCTTACATTTCTTTCTAATGGTGGTCTATAACTGTATTATAACTTCTATGTTGTTGGTATTGTTGTTGTTAAGTGCCATCAAGTCAGTGTCAACCCATGTAGACCCTGTATAGGGTATCCAAGGAGCAGTTAGTGAGTTTGAACTGCCAACCTTGTGATTAAATCTGACTTTGCAGCCCAGCACATTAACCCACAATGCCAAACTATCAGATGACTTTTGCCCTAAGAACTAAGGGCATTCTTTACATAGCTTATGAGTAATAATTCATTATTTATTCCAGCCCCCTTTCCACTCAAGTGTGTTACTGTGTGGATGCAATGAAACATCAACCTGGGATGTTTCAAAACATGGTTTCATTCAGGAACAAATTGACAGCAGTCCATTAGAATTTCGGAGGTATTTTTGAAGGACTTGATACACACAGTTAATGAGCTACTGCTGACATATTGTTTCACTGTGATTCTTAGGTCCATTTGATTTCTTTGCAGTTTTCATTTGTTTTCAAGTTGTCTGATAAAGGACAGCAAATTTATCAACAAGTCGATTTTCCCCTTCATTTTGGCTGACTGTGAGTGTAACTGTGACTTGTTTGGTCCTTTGTCAGTTTTATTTTTATTGCTTACTGTATACCCCTGAGGATATGGAAAGTGTAAAGATTCAGCCATCAAAGCTAGCTCTGAGCCAGCAGGAGTCTGCTTTCCTCCTTCTACTTAGTTTGAGCAATAAAAGAAAACTGAATTCAGTCTCCCTGAGTGTTCTGGCTTAACAAGAGATTCTTTGACTTAAGGGTATGGATCCTACTTCTGTGCTTTGCCTGAATGTGTACTTTATCTGCTTCTGACTACAAAAATAATATCAAATATCTTCTTGTACAGGTTTCTGCCTATCTATAACTTAAGCAAAAATGGTTCTATTAGACTGATGATAGGTAGATAGACATATAGATATCAGCATTATTAGAAGGCAGTTGTCACATATTTAATTAAGCTAATGATTGTAGTAAAATGTTTCTCAGAAACTGAATACAAAATTAGCAGCCCTTGTCTTTCGATTTCTATTTCCAAAATATTCTTCCCATTATACAATTCAGTTTATTCAATTAATATTTATTATTAAACTGTTGTTTTATACTGTATCATTTCAATGTTTTTATCAGGTTCAGTAAGATTCAGAAGGTTGGTTCTACTGTAATCCAGATATTGACTCTGAAGTACACCTTGTGGCTTATCAGAAATTAAAACAACAATAACAACAACAAAAGAAAACAACTTGCTTTTAGCAAATTTTCTTTTATGAAGCTATAAACTACAGGATTTTTCCTATCACTTTACTCCTACTTTAGTGTCCTATTTTCTTTCTTACATACCATTCATTGCTTGTATTCCAATTTTCTTTTCTGTTTTTTTTTTCCCCAGACACACATATAAACACATATTCCAGAAAATAACCTCATGGAAAAGATGAAGCTGCCAAAATCACTGTCAAAAGTCCATATTACTTCCAAAGTTCAATAGTTTGTTAGTTTCTCTGCTGGAGGCAGTCTGATATAGGTAGACAGAAATTTCAGTTTGCAATGAGCAGTGTGTTGTTGTGAGAAGTGAAAAGCCATTTTATTTTAGGCAAAGGAATTAGCTCAGAAATGTTGAAAGTCTCACTTACCAGACTCGCAATTTCTAGCAAACAGCATGCTGCAGGTCTACATATAACACTTAGAATTCATCTTCAAACAGATGTGCTGCAGTTACGGCCTACTGCTCTTCTCTAGTGCAGAATATTGTTGGGGGAAAAGTCTTTACTCAGACATGAGAAAGGAAATACAGTTTGTGGGAAGGAAACTTTTACAGGCAGAAAATGTTAAGAAGCCATGAATGCCTAAGACATAACAATACTGATTTTTATTTTGAGTAAATCCCTGTGGCATTTATCCAACACCTCAATGTACACATATGAATTAATTCAATGTGTGAAATGTATTGAGTTCACGTAACATTAACTATGAAGCTATTGTAGTATAGGTAAGCCCCAAATACAGAGTTATTTGCAGTTTTAAGACCTGCACAAACGTTATGTGCAACAACTGTATTTTATTTTTGTAGACTTGTTTTCAGGTCCTTCTTTTATAGTTGAGCATTTCTTTCATTGTATTACCATTATAAAATTCACTTATGTCTATTAGAGTTTTTATCACTATATATACATATTTTTGAGGTTATAGTATCATAAAAATTAAAAAATCAATAGTAATAGCACATTTTAAAATGAAAAACAAAAGCTTCTGTCCATTTTGTCTCCCCTTTCTCATTTTCCATTTCCCCATGGCAATAACTTTACATGTTTATGCTCTGGAATACATCTGAATTTCTAAAGGATATTACTATATAGCTATTTATTGAGTTTCAGTTTCAAATATAGTGATTGTCTCCATAAAATGGAATTTAATTACCAGTTCCTCCTGCACATAATATAGAAATGTTTGCTCTTGTCCTATTCTCAAATGGATTGGTGTTTATAATGTTGGACATGTGATTATTATTTGTAATTTAATGATGTACAATATCACATTTGAATTTTGCTTCTTGTAGAACATTTTATCTAGAAAAGGAGTTAATTTTCCTCCCCCACCCCATTTTCTTAACTGTCTATATAGCCCCCACTTTTGTTAGTTGCCTTCAAGTCACTTCAGACTTACTTTAACCTCAAGAGCTTTCCATAGAAAATATAAGATCTGGCTCCACATATTTACAACTATCAGATAATCTATGAGCTTCACTGTTTCATTAGAGTTCTACCACTCATGACTTTGGTCTGATCTAATTTGTTCCAGTTGGTCTCAAACTTGAGGGGCTTTTGTTTTCTTGAAATGTCCTCAAACATTCCTCCTGAGGATTTTTAATCCCTTTTTTTCTGTTGGGAACAGTAAGTAGTTTCTTCTAATAGATGGATGGCTTCTCCCTTCCCCTTCCTTCCCTGCACCTACTTTTCCTCCTCCTTCTTCTGGCATAGCATAGAACCCAGGAATTTCTTTAGAGTAATGCATGTCAATTTATGGTTCTGACCTGCCACCCCGCCACAGACAGACACACTTTATATTTGAATAATAATTGTGAAGGGAATAGATTACTAGTTGGGACATCTTAAAATATTGTTCAAATGTTTTTTAGTTTCCAGTATTAAATTTTTCAAAATTTTATCATTCTAATTTCTTAAACTTTGTATGAAATTTTTTTTCTCTCTTTAAATTTAATAATCTCTAGAAACTCAAGTATTTTCAATTAAAGACTAGATCATTTGTTTGCAGGCTATCCTTTGTTTCCTCAACTAATACATTGTTGATTATTCTCTTACTCCTAGACAATAATATCTGGTTCCATATTACATTTAGAGTGACACAATACATGCTTTAAAAATATAGCATAATGCAAAACCACATATATTTAATTATATAGGAATAGAGCAAGGGATGCAATCTAAAAACCAATGCAGTTTAAAAGAAGAGGGACATCACTGCTAAGTGGATATTTAAAGATGACAGAAATGAAAACATACCTTTTCACTTGCTATTGATCGATTCACAGCACACACATGATCATGAATAGGTTGAAGAATAAATCGATAAAAATGATGAAGGATATTTATCAAATGCTTTTTCATAACTGAGGAATATGATACAGCTTTACATAATCTACACCCTATTTAATTATCAAAATAACTGTGTTATTGTTAAGTTTCAAAGATGAAACAATTGAGCCCTGCAGAGGGACTTAACTTGTCTACCATCAGAAGGCTAATCAATCCTTGAACCAAAATGTCTGACTTCAAAATCTGAGTTTTTTATCACCAGGTTATACTGATATTTGTGTAAGCATAATTTACAATTTAACAAAGTATTTGAATTCCATGAATACATTTTCAAGGATTGTTTCAAAAAGCCAAATAGAAATAAGATTGTGACACTTAAATGTAATTTATTAAAATTTAATCCGTTAAATTACAAGAAAGTACTGGCCAAGAGTTCCTCTGAATATGGATATAAAAATCCTTGACAAAATACTAGCTAACTTGATACAGCAACATACAATAAGACCAAGTGGGAGTTTTCCCAACAGTGCAAAGTTGGTTGAACATCCTGAAATCAATAAATACCATAGATCAGTAATGTAAAGGAGAAAAGTCACATAATCATTTCCTAAGAACAATTCTAATTCATAGTTGCTTTATAAGACAAAGTAGAAATGCGCCCATAGAGTTTACAAGTTTAACCAAACTAAACTGCCATGTGTTTGTCAGTTTGTCATATTGTGGTGACTTGTGTGTTCCTGTGATGCCAGAAGCTATGGTAACAGAGTCTTAAATATTAACTGGATCTGCTATGGTGAACAGGTTTCAGAAAATTTTCCTGTCTAAGACAGACTACAGCAAGACAGTCCACATCTGAATGTTTAGCCACTGAAAAGCTTACGAATAGCAGCAGAACATTGTCAGAGATAGTGCCAGAACATGAACCCCTCAGCTTGGAAGGTGCTCAATATACGACTAAGGAATAACTGACTCCTTAAAGTAGGTGGTGCTGATAGTGGTGGTGTGTCATCCAGTTTTTCCGACTCATAGCAATCCTGTATGTAGTTTCTGTAAATATTTATTTATAGGAGCAGAAAAAAAATCCCACTTTTCTCCAGCAGAGTTGCTTGTGGATTAAAAATGCCAACCTTTCAGTTTGTAGCCCAATACATAACCTACTATACCATGAGAACATCTCAAAGTAGATTTGACATTAATATCATAAGTGAAGAAATACTTACTGGACCTTCATTTGCTGATGTGGCTCAATTCAAGATGGCAAGAAACATTTGCGAATGTCCATTAATACTCAAAATGTGGAAGAGGTCCATATTTGTTCCCATTCTAAAGAAACACTATCCAACAGAATTCAGAAATCATTTAAAAAGATCATTAAAATCACATGTAAGTAAAATTTCTCTGAAAATAATTTAAAAATATTTGAAACAGTACATCAACAGGGAGCTGTCAGAAATTCAAGCCAGATTCAGAAGAGTTAAAGGAAACAGAGGATACCACTACTGGTTATCAGTTGGATCTTAGCTGAAAGCAGAGAATACCAGAAAGTTGGTTAAGTGTGCTTTACTGACTATTCAAAGACATTTGACTGTATGGATCATAGTAAACTATGTATAGCAGTGAGAAAAATTGGAATTCCAGACCACTTCATTGTGCTCATAAAGAACCTGCACATTGATCAAGAAGGTCGGGCAGAACAAGGGGATACTGAACGTTTTAAAAAGAGGGAAGGTGTGTGCTAGAGTTCTATCTTTTCACCGTACTTGTTTAATCAGTATGCAGAGCAAATAACCTAAGAAGGTGAATTATATGAAAAAGAACTTGTCATCAGGATTGGAGGAAGACGCCTTAAAAACTGTGATAAGAAGATAATACAGTGTTGCTTATCATAAAAGAAAGGTTGGTGGTTCAAACCTACCTTGTGTTGCCATGGGATAAAGAGCTCATAATATACAGTCTAGAAAACCCTTTGGAGCAGTTCTACTCCATTACATGGATTTTGTTGTTGCTATTGTTAACTGACATGGAGTTGGTTCCAACTAATAGCGACCCTGTATGGGGTTTCCAAGGAGTGGTTAGTGGGTTTGAACCTCCAGCCTTATGTTTAGCAATCTGGTGCTTATCTGCCAGCACCACACCAAGACTCACATGGAGTTGTTATAAGTTAAAATTGACTTGGTTATACAAACAATAACAACAACGAGAAACATAAAAGCATTGAGTCTAGTAAGACAGAGTTTATTATACTGTATACCTTTCAAAGTATATTAACTTAATATTTTAGAATCATAAAGCATCAAAGTTAGTGAAAAAGGTATGTAATGATGTCTGCTTACATTAATGAGTAACAAAGGACTTCCATAGCACTAAGTATTCCTTCATTTATATTGCCAAAATAACTTCTAGGCACATTTATAAAGCAGGGCCTTCAACTATTTTTTAAGTGGCTAACACATTTTCTGTGCAGAAAGAGGGGAAATGTACTGCTGTGGATTAGAATCAGAAATTCTGAATACAGGTCCAAACTTTGCCACCAACTTTCTGCTTTGGGTAATTGATTTCTCTATGATCTTAGTTTTTTCATTAAAAGAAGAGTATCAGACTAGATCTGAAAAGTGCTTTTGTTTCTTGTTTTTTAGAAAATAATATTCATGAGTCAATAGGGTTTTGTCTATTTCCATTTCAACAGCAACTGTTTTCTCTGGAGTATATGCTCTAGCTCTAATGCCTGTGATTTCTAGTCTGTCGTTAAGCAATGAAGTACTTAATAAACAAACAAATGAGTCCATAAATGAATAAAAAGTCATCTGGTCAATCAGTCAAAAAACAAATTCAGTAAGAAATCAATGGTAAAAAGTAGTACCCCTGAAAATAATTTAAAACAATAAATAATATAATGCACTCTGAGCACTTATAGTGATTTATCACTTTATTACAGATGTATAACTGGAAACAATATGGTTTCTGGTATTTTTCATATGTATGTATTATCATTATTATTGGTAGTATTTCTACAATCTGACTTTATATTTAGCTCATTTAATTTTTTAACAAATATCATCGAATCCATTTGGACAGGATGTTCTCTGGTCAAAGGATGAATGGAAAAAGAGTCTGATTTCATTTTACATTTTAAAATGCCTTTGATATAAAAATATGTGTATTATTATAAGTCCCATAATACCACATTTCTGAATAAAAATTTTGCATTGATAAAAAAATATAATAAATAAAAATAAAAGTTTTAGCTTGATTAATAAATCTCTGATAGAGAGAGATGTCTAGCAAACAGACAAGAAGATAGATAAAGCACAGGAAACTCTGTGATGAGCTTCTGACTGGTTCCATATAGTATTTCTTTTGTAACTTCTCAGTGCTTTGCTGCCAACATACTCTCCCTCTGGAACTAGACATTCCTAAATATCTTTCTGGTTGTTTCCAAAGAATAGGTGTAGGACTTTAGCTAAGATTCTTAAGTGTGATCAAGTTTTCTTTCTTTGGTAACTTGGAAGAAAGGCAATTTAAAAATGTGTGGGAGTGAGAAGGAAGCTTTGGACTATAAGATTGAGATATATTAGAAATGGATCCTTAACTTTGAAGGAACTGGGAATGCTAAAGAGAGACTGAAAATCTTATTCCATAGTTGTTGTTAAGAGCCATACAATCACTTCTAACTCAGAGCAACCCCATATAGAATTTCTAAGGAGGGGCTGGCAGGCTTGAACTAATGATCTTGTGATTAGCAGTTCAGTGCTTATCCTACAGCGTGTTGTTGTTGTGAAGTGGTTGGTTCTGATTCATAGTGACCAAGGAGTGGCTGATGGGCTTGACTTACAACTTTGAAGTTAGTAGCCCAGTGCTTATCCTACAGTACTACACCAGTACCCATCCTACAGTTCATACAAGGAAATTAACCAGATCAGCCACCCCACTCCCAACACACAACCTGGCTTTAAGTGCAAATAGAACCATGAATTAGTAAATTCCCTGGGGCTATTATCCTAGAGATTTCTGACTTCTCTTTCATCTCCTTTCCCAAGGCAGTACCAGTGTCAGATTCCTTTTCCCTTTTTGTAATTCACATACGTTTTGTGTTGATTCTTTATCTCTGCTTTTATATTGTTTCTGTTTTTAGTCTTTTTAATCTCACTTTTTTTCCTGGGGTTGGGAGCTTTCTCTCCTTATATTACCCAAGAAGAAACAGCTGTTGTGGCCATATATGCAAGCAACAAGCATACCCTATAATTGCCCAACATCTGGACAAGAGCCAATACTAGCTGTTACACATTACATAGATAGCCTACACCAGCTAAGACAGCTCACAGCTCAGAAATAAGAGACGTGAAAGGGGAAGCGTATCTCCAGATCACATCCACCAGGAGACACTCAGTAAGCTTAACAATACAGCAACATACATTCATTTAATCATTGAAAACACATCTAACTATTGAAAATGTCCAAGAAAAAAACAACAAAAGATCTCAGCACATGTCCAGAAACAGAAAAGAATAACTGATACAAATGACCTGGAGGCAGACATGGATTTCCCATTAGAAGAAGACCAGGCTTTGGGTCTGCCTGACAAGGAATTCAGAAGAATGATATGCAGACAAGTCCAAATGCTTCACAGAGGGGTGAAAGAAAATAAGGAAGAAGTCAGGAAAGTGCTACAGGAGCAATCAAACAAGACAGTTATAGCATGGGAAAAAAATCAAAACCTGCAAAAAGAGGTCCAGATGATTAATAATAAAATATCAGAAATGAACAATACACTGAAAGGTAAAGTAGTAGAATTGAAGAGATGGAAGCCAGAAGCAGCCAGCTGGAAGATAAATTTTTTCAATACTGCTAAGAGAGAATAACAAGTAAAAAAAAGGATAAAAACAAACCTGAAGAGAGTCTAAGATTCCTGCTGGGCAACATGAAGATGAATACCTTAAGAATTATTGGCATTCTGGGATAGGAAGAATCACAGAGGAGATAGTTGAGGATCTCCTGGAAGAAATTTCCCTAATATCTTGAAGGATGAGAAGATAAACATTCAGGAAGCTGAACAAACCCCAGGAACGATAGACCCCAAAAGAAAATCACCAAGACATATCATAATCAAGATCTCCAAAATCAAAGACAAGGAGAGAATCTAAAATCAGCCAGGGAAAAGAGAAGTGTTCCGTACAAAGGCAAGCAAATCAGATTAAGCTCTGATCTATCAACAGAAACAATGAAGGCAAGAAAGCAATGGGGAGACATATATAAAACCCTGAAAGAAAAAAAATAAATGCTAACCAAGAATTTTCTTCCCAGCAAAGCTATCAATCAAATATGATGGTGCATAAATATTCCAGGATAAACAGAAGCTAACAGACTTTGTCAAAGTCAATCCAGCTCTTCATATCCTAAAGTGAGTTCTTTGGACTGAAAACCAACAAGAATAGTCAACAACCAGAATTTCACAGAATTGGCAATACCACCCAAATGTCAGTCAACAGATAGCAGAGTTCAGAACACAACAAAGTCACAACAACTAATTTAAAGGACCTGGGAAGTCAACCAAAGATCAAAATAATAACAATGTAGAAGAAAGGAAAAATATAGGAACAGAGATCCTGTTGGTGAGGACGTGAGGTGGATTGCAGGATACAATAGACTGTCTTAAATAGAGGAAAAAGTTAATAGACTATTGGATAACCACAAGAAAAATTAATACTTCACAACATAACATGAAAATGAAGATCCAAGTATAACATGGAAACATTAAAACTAAGAAGAAACTAACAAGAATTAGCACCAA
>NW_006408542.1:28284883-28285827 GCF_000296735.1 Chrysochloris asiatica | reverse complement strand
ATGGATAAGAAAACAAGACCCTTCAATATGCTACTTGCAAGAGACAAATCTTAAAAACAAAGACAAAAACAGACTAAAAGTCAAAGGATGGAAAAAATATATATATACCAAGCTGACTGAAATAAAAAATGAACAGGAGTGGCAATATTAATCTCTGATAAAATGAACTTTAAGACAAAAACCAGCATAAGAGATATAGAAGGATACTATCTCATGATTATTGAGCAAGATGGCATAACCATAATAATTATCTACACTCCCAGTGAAAGAGTACCAAAATATATGAAGCAAACTCTATTAGAATTGAAGAAAGAAATAGACAAATCTATAATTAATAGTGGGAGATTTTAATACGTCGCTTTCGAAAAAGGATAGAACAATGAGAAAGAAACCCAACAAAGATACAGAGGAACTAAACAGCACAGTCAACAAACCTTGACCTCATAGATGTGTACAGAGAATTCAAACCCAAACAATACAATACACATTTTTTTTTTCAGTGCACATGGAACATTCTCCAGAATTGACCAAGTGTAATACCACAAAATTTCAGAGGTTCAAGCTGGATTAAGAAGAGGCTGTGTGGAACGAGAGATATCATTGCTGATGTCCTGTGGATCTTGGCTGAAAGCAGAGAATATCAGAAAGATGTTTACCTGTGCTTTATTGACTATGCAAAGGCTTTAGATTGTGTGGATCTTGACAAGCTATGGACAACATTTAGAAGTATGAGTATACCAGAACACTTAATTGTACTTCTGAGGAATCTGTACCTGGACCAAGAAGCAGTTGTTCGAACAAAGCCTGGGAACACTGAATGTTTTAAATTGGGAAACGTGTGCGACAGGGTTGTGTTCTTTCACCATACTTATTCAACCTGTATGCTGAGCAAATAATACAAGAAGCTGGGTTCTATGAAGAAAAACGTGGTGTCAGGATTGGAG
>NW_006408542.1:28282171-28284423 GCF_000296735.1 Chrysochloris asiatica | reverse complement strand
TGCTGGAGAAGGATATCTTGCTGCGTAAGATGGAGGGTCAGAGAAAAAGAGGAAGACCCCGAATGAGATGGATCAGTCAGGTGGCATCATTGATGGCATCAAGTGTGGCAGCGGTAGTGAGGTTGGCCCAGGATCGGACATTGTTTCATTCTGCTGTGATGGTGTCACTATGAGTCGGTTCTGACTCGATGGCACCTGACAGTACCACAAAACAAGCCTTCATAAATTTACAAACATCAAAATACTACAAAAGCACCTTTTCAGTCCAAAATACAATAAAACTAGAAATCAACAATAGGAAGCCCAAGGAAACAAAATGGAATACATGGAAACTGAATAACACCCTACTGAAAAGCAACTGGATAGTAGAAGAAATCAAATGTGAACTCACAAAGTTAACAGAACCAAATGCAAACGAAAACATGACATACCAAAATCTTTGGGACATAGTGAAAGCAGTGCTGAGAGGACAATTTATTGCAATAAATGCATGCATCCAAAGAGAAGAAAGAACCAAAATTAACATAGCATCTACAATGATTAGATACAGACCAACAAAGGATACCTATAGTCACAAAAGAAAAGAAATAATAAAGATTAGAGCAGAAATAAATGTGATAGAAAAAAGAAAAATTATACAAAGAATCAACAGGACAAGAAGCTAGTTCTTTGAAAGGATTAATAAAATTGACAAACCATTGGCAAACCTAACAACAGAAAAAAGAGAGAAGACACAAATTACACACATTAGAAACCACATGGGCAATGTAATCATGGAGCCAAAGGAAACAAAAAGGATAATAATGGGATATTATGACGAGTTGTACTCCAATAAATTTGAAAACTTAGAAGAGATAGATAAATTTTTAGAAAAACATGTCCTACCTAAATTTATACAGAGTGAAATAGAAAACTTGAACAGACCCATAACAAAAGAAGAAATAGATCAGGTCATCAAACTCCCAACCAAAACAAGTCCAGTTCCAGATGGCTTCAATGGTGAGTTTTACGAAACATTCAGGGTAGAGCTGTCACCAATTCTACTCAAATTATTCCAGAATATAGAAGAGGATGGAAAACTCCTAATACATTTTATGAGGCAAGCATAACCCTCATACTAAAACCAGGGAAGGACATCACTAAGAAAGAAAATTATAAACCAATATCCCTCATCTCAATGAAAGGAGCTCTGGTAGCGTAGTGGTTATGAATTGGGCTGCAAACCTTATGGTCAGCAGTTCGAAACTACCAGCCACTCCGCATGAGAAAGATGAGGCTTTCTGCTCCCATGAAGATTTACAGCCTCAGAAACCCTGTACTATGGGTTGGAACCGACTCGATGGCACTTAACAACAACAACATCCATCATGAACATAGATGAAAAAATTCTCAAAAAAATCCTAGCCAACAGAATCCAACAGCAAAAAAAATCCATCATGACCAAGTGGGATTCATATCAGGGATGCAAGGATGTTTCAATATTAGAAAAACAATCAATGTAATCCACAATATAATTATGAAAAAGGAAAAGAAACACATGATCATATCGACTGATGCAGAAAAGGCATTTGACAAAATCTACCATCCATTCCTGTTAAAAACACTCAACAAAGTAAGAGTTAAAGGGAAATTCCTCAACATAATTAAGAGTATATATAGTGAGGTTGGCCTAGGATCAGACATTGTTTCGTTCTGCTGTGCATGGGGTCTCTATGAGTCGGTTCCAACTCGATGGCACCTGATGACAACAACATACAAAACCAACAGCCAACATTGCTGCCAATGAAGAGAAACTAAAAGCCTTCCCTTTGTTAACATGAACCAGAGAAGGATGCCCTTTGTCACCACTCCTATTCAATATTGTTTTGGAAGTTTTAATAACAGCTATATGGCAAGACAGGAAAATTAAACGCATTCAAATTGGCAATGAGGAAGTAAAACTCTCTATTTGCAGGCGATATGATCCTATACATAAAAAAACCCAAAAACTCAGTAAAAAAGCTACTGAACTTCATTGGAAGTTTCAGCAAAGTGGCAGAGTATAAGAACAGCATACAGAAATCAGTTGGATTCCTCTATAGTAACACTGACAACGCTGAAAAGGACATTAGGAAAGCAATGCTGTTTACAATAGCTGCCCCAAAAATGAAATATTGGGGAATAAATGTAACCACAGAAATAAAGGACCTATACAAAGAAAACTACAAATTTGTGCCCATTCCAAAGTGAGGTGACCCAATGCAATGCAGAAA
>NW_006408542.1:28262354-28281403 GCF_000296735.1 Chrysochloris asiatica | reverse complement strand
ACGACATATTACATTGGGCAAATCTGCTGCACAAGACCTTTTTGGCGTATTGAAGAGCAAGGATGTCATCTTGAAGAGTAAGGTGTGCCTGATCCAAGCCATGGAATTTTCAGTAACCTCATATGCATGTGAAAGCTGAACAATGAATAAGGAAGACCATGGAAGAATTGGTGCATTTGAGTTATGGTGTTGCAGGAGAATATTGAAAGTGCCATGGGCTGCCAAAAGAACCAATTGATCTTTGTTGGAAGAAGTGCAGCCAGAGTGCTCCTTGGAGGCCAGGATGGCCAAACTTGGGTTTCTCTTACTTCGAACATATTGTCAGGAGAGACTGGATGCTGGAGAAGGATATCATGTTTGGTAAGGTGGAGTGTCAGAGAAAAAGAGGAAGACCCCCAATGAGATGGATTGACCAAGTGGCAGCATAGATGGACTCAAGCGTGGCAACGGTAGTGAGGTTGGCCCAGGAGACCGGATGGTATTTCATTCTGTTGTGCATAGGGTCGCTGTGAGTCGCTACTGACTCGATGGCGCGTAACAACAACAATCATTATTGGAGCAGACAAACTAATCTTTCTCTTTATCCCTTTGAGCTCTTTGTTGGTTTCAAGAGCTGATCTTCTGATTAGCAGACCATGTTTAACCCACTGTGCCACCAGAGCTCTGTACAGAAACATCACACTACAGGACAAGTGCTTGACCATAAGGTCAGTTTGAACAGCAAGATCAGTGGTTCAAACCCACTAGCAGTTCCTCAGAAACCATATACAGACATGCTACAAGTCGGAACTGATTCAACAGTACTTAACACGAACAAAAGTCTTTAGTCAAATCAACCTGACTTTTTCTTCACTTTTACAAAATCGTAACCAAACTTTCCAGGGAGTTTTGGGACTGCTTCACATCTGTGATTCCTACAGTTGTTTAACTAGTATTGGTGTCATCTTCCTCTACCCCTTCTGTGGGCCACCAGCTTAACTCTCTTACCTCATAGGCAAAGCAGTTGCCCTAATACAGAGCCAAACATTTCTGCTTCTCAAAACTTGCTGTGACTACTCCTATTTTTGTTGTTGTTGTTAAGTGCCGTTGAGTTGATTCCAACCCACAGCAACACTGTATAAGGTTTCTGAGGAGCAGCTGGTGACCTAAAACCGCCTACCCTGCAGTTCAAACAACTTTGCAATCTGATGCATTAGCCTACAGCGCCACACCTGGGCTCGACTACGCCTATTAGGTAGTTGTTGTTATTGTTAAGTGGTGACAAGACAGTTCTGACTCATATCAACTTATATAGGGCTTCTGAGGAGCAGCTGGTGAGTTTGAACATTTGACCTTGTGGTTTGCAGCTCAGTGCTGATCCTACAGCCCCACGCCTTTAGTCCATTAGTTAGTTAGAACAGCAAAAGAAATGGGTCTGAGGCCACTCTTGGTTTGGCCTGTATAAGCAGGAAATAAGCCAACCTCAACAATAAGGAATTTTCTGAAAAGATGGGTAGGTGAAAGTAAAGATTGTTTGTAAAAGAAAAAAGGAAGTTATCTGGTGTGGTGCTGTAGTATAAGCACTAAACTGCAAGGTTAGTTTGAACCAGGAGGGTCAACAATTTAAATTTACCAGCCTCCTAGAAAACCTTATATAGGGTCACCATGAGTCAGACCTTACTCCAAGGCATTTAAAAACAAGGAGCATGGGAGAGAGAAGATGCTATTGTAAGGAGAAATAAAGTTAGTTAAGAGGGGTAGGTGAGAGGGGAAACCATTGTAAGGAAAATAAAGTTAGCTGATGATAAACAGAAACCTGAGGAAATAGGAATTCACAGAAATGTGTATGGATCCTTCCCCTGGGCACTCCTAGCCTGCTCAGCCTGACAAAGGATTTTATAGAGAGCAAGCCAGATTGTTCTGGGTCTCCGCCTCCTTTCCTTCCACGAAGTGGATACCTGTTCTTAACCTCTCTGTGTAAGACTGTCGTTTATAATAATCCTATCTTTCGTTTCCCTAAATCTCTTGTCTTTCTAACATTTTTGTGTGTGGAGTAAATTTATTATGCCTTCCAATTCTTTGGGAGGAGAGTTAACACCACTAAATTTCAAACATGAAATTCCCCTCTCCCATTGTCCAAGGCAGAGACCCTCCTCTTTGTCCAGTGGCTATTTCAGCTGCCCTTTGGAAGCACTGCTGAGTGACAAGAGTGAGGTGATGGGTAGAGGAGGCTCATAGCAATTTACTGCACTGAGTGTTGGGTGACAACTAGTGACTGCATTGCTGCCCTCCCCCACTCTAGCAGCTCCACAACTGTAGTAGATTCTCTAAGGTCATTTTGATGTTACCCCTGTGAGACAAAACCCTTGTGGGTGTGGTCCATTTTCAGGAATTCTTGAGATTGCTAGGCCTGACAAACAGATTGTTGGTTTACATTCAGGGAGGAATAGGTAACCTAGCTGTTCTAGGACTAGGAAATTTAAATAAGCATAATAATACAGCCATTAAGACAATGGACAAGCCATTTTGGCTTCTCTGTGGGGAGGGAAAATGAGACATGCCACAGAATTGTATATGGGAAACTGAAACTGGAGGAGGGGCTGTTTGGAGACAAGTATAAAAAACATTTATGGCAGGCCATGTGGTGTGTCTGCCCTTGTCTATGGGGCTGGGTGCCTGATTTTGCAAAATCGAATAAAGAAAACTCACTCTCACTAAAATGAGTACAGATTGGATTCCTTGAGCATTTGTCAGTATAGACAATGTTTCACACACACCCTCAGACAGTGTTAGGGGGTGTAGTCCTCATTTTGCATGCCCCCCCACCAAGTGATACCCCTGGTCTCATTTCTTATTTTGATATTTTCTTTATTGCTATCTCAGGGGAGATACTGTGAAGAACCTTTACCAGACCTGAACTTCAGACATTCAGAACTGTCAAGCAAATTAATTTCAGGAATTAAAACATTGGTAAAAATACAGAGCTAGAACATGTTTTTCTTAAAGCTATCTTTTCCATCTACTCTCTGTAAAGTCTTTGATCTCTCAGGAATAAGTATGCCTAGGGTTGAAGACATCTGTTATAAACCATGATTCATTCTTCATCCTAACAAAATTACTTTGCCTGCTGACAAGGTCGGGAATTATAGAGAGAAGATAAATAAAATAGTTTTTGTTCAAGAAGAGTTTAGTGCTATAAGAGTCCCTTTAGTCTATCAGGGCAGAAGAAGGAGGCACGTATTTGTCTATGATGATGTTTTTCTGCTGAATTTGATTAACGACTTGAAGGGAACTGTCAGCATCTTTGTGAAACTAATCTGAAATACCCCATTTCCTTAAATGTGTTTAATTGAGTTGGGGCCTCAGGGCGTATTTTTATTAGACTTCTAGTGCTTCATAGGAGTCCTGGGGTGGCACTGTGGAATAATGCGCCAGACTGCAAAGCCGTTTGAACTGCAAGATCGGTGGTTCAAGCTCACCAGCTGCTCCTTCAAAACCCTATACAGGGTCGCTATCGGTTGGAAATGACTCGATGCCACTTAACAACATCAATAGTGCTTCATAGCTAATGCCCTGTCCTAAAGTTTTCAAAAACATTTCTCATATTTTTCTTTTATGTTTCAGCAACTGCTTAGTTGGTGAGGTGCTATAAGATAAACATTGGACTTCTAGTCACAAGATTGGCAGCTCAAAACCACCAACTGCTCCTCCAAAACTCTATACAGGGTCACTATGAGTCAGAATGGATTTGACAGCACTTAACAACAACAGCTTAGAAGTCATTGTCAGACATTAAACAAGCATTTCGTTAATTCAAGACATGTCTATATTGACAAGTTATTCTGGAAAGAGTTAAAATTAGAGAAGATACCATGGACAAAAAGAAAGATATGCATGTGTGTGTGTGCCACACACAAAGAATGTTTTGATTTTTTTTTTTTTTTAAATGCAACTAAAAGCTTTTCTCATTATGAGGCAGGCAGGCCTGCAGAAGCAGGCTCAGGGTCCAGTGTCTCCAAAGCGCGCACCTCATTCCTGGAGCAGAGTTCACATTCCAGGAACTAAGCAACAGACCGCCTCAGCCTCATGTGATTATCCAGGCTACTCTGTTCCTCACCCACCTCCAGGAGGGAACAAAGCCCCCTGAGCTAAAGTTTACCTGCTTGGGCTTCTGTAACTACTTGCTTGATTGCTCTGACATTCTTCCTCCTCCACAGTGTGTTTGGACCAGCCAATCCCAGGTAGCCCCGGTGAAGCTGTTGGCCCTAGCTAACCAATTCCAAATGGACTCACAAAAGCACCCCTGTTACCTATAAAATACCCTCACACAGGGAACAGGTGGCTCAGCCTCTGGATATGAATCCACTGAGCCATGGGCTGGCACAATAAAGTCCTTCCTTTGTTACAATCCGCGTGGCACTGGCAACTCCTTCAGAGCGACTTGGGCAACAATTATATCATGGGATTTCATAATTATAAAAGTGACTTCTTAATCCTTTATATGCTTACTCTGTACTTTATTGGTTTATTTTCCATACCCTTTTCTTATATTGTACTGGGAGAATTATATCCTACATGTTGGTTACTGAGTTTATGTCTCTTTCACTTTCATAAATTGGTTGATAAAGGTATAGAAGCACTCTCATATATATTTTGTGCTGTGGCATTGTAGGATAAGCACTGGACTGCTGACAGTAAGGTCAGTGGTTTGAACCCACCAGACACTCCTTGGAAAACCTATACAGGGTTGCTCTGAGTTTAACTGACTTGATGGCACTTAAGAACAACAATAACACATTTCAAAAGTATATAAAATATGAATAATAGTAAAGAAAAATTAAGCTACAACTATACAGGCTAACCTCTGTGAGTCTTAGAATCCATTACATAATCATGTTAATTTCATTGACAAATAAAGTCCTGGTGTGACACTGCAGTTCAATGCACTGGACTGCAATGTTGGTTTGAACTGCAAGGTCAGAGGTTCAAGCTCACCAGCTTCTCCTTTGAAACACTATAAAGACTGGGTTGCTATAAGTTGGAACTGACTTGATAGCACTTAAAAACAACAAAAAAGTGATATCTAACCGTGGATACCAGTGAAACTTCAAATGTCATTTGTTTCAAACTTGAAAATGTTTCAAAGTACAGAGATACACAGAAGATGGATTTAGAAATTCAAAGCTCTATAATGAGATGTTTTGGATAATCCCTTTTCTCTGCATCATTTTGTGACATAAGTACTTATTTTCTTTCCAGGACCAGTTTCTAACTTCTACTTAGTCTCCAAGGTGGGAACTAGATAGACAAGATAAATAGCAGGCCTCTAGTCAGTGCCGACTCATGTCAACCTCACGTACAACAGAATGAAATGTTGCCCAGTTCTACTTCTTATTTACAAGGAGCTCTGGTAGCATTGTTATTGTTGTTGTTGTTATGTGCTGTGGAGTTGGTTTCAACTCATAGCGACCCTTTACAGGGTTTCCGAGGCAGTAAATCTTTACGGGAACAGAAAGCCTCATCTTTCTCCCACAGAACAGCTGGTAGTTTCGAACTGCTGACCTTGAGGTTCACAGCCCAATTCGTAACCACTACGCTTACCAGCTGAAATGGACTGGTATTGGCTGTTTTGAATCAGGCAATCACATGATTTACTATGCCGAGAATGACAAATTGAAGAGGAATGGCATTGCATTCATCATCAGAAAGAACATATCAAGATTTGTCATGAGGCACATGACAACATGACACTGTGAAAGGATAATATTCACATGTATACAAGGAAGACCAGTTAATACCACCATCACCCAAATTTATGTACCAGCCTCTAAGGTGAGTGATAATGAAATTAAAGAATTCTACCAACTTCTTCAATTTGAAACTGATCAAACATGCAATCAAGATATATTGATAATTAATGGGGCTGGAAATACAAAGGTTAGAAATAAAGTGGAAGGATCAGTGGATGGAAAAAAAAAATGGCCTTGGTGATAGAAATGGATGCTGGAGATTGCATGATAGAATTTTGCAAGACCATGATTTGTTCATTGCAAATAGGTTTTTAAAACAGCATACGAGACAACTGTACACATGGATCTCACCAGATGGAACACACAGAAATCAAACTGACTACATCTGTTGAAAGAGATGGTGAAAAAGCCCCATATCATCAGCCAAAACAAGGCCACAGGCAGACTGTGGAACAGACCATCAATTGCTCATATGCAAATTCAGGCTGAAGCTGAAGAAAATGAAAACACATCCATAAGAGCCAAAATATGACCTTGAATATATCCCACCTAATTAAATAACCTCATATGCATGTGAAAGCTGGACAGTGAATAAGGACGACTATAGAAGAATTGATGCTTTTGAGTTATGGTGTTGGAGGAGAATATTGAAAGTGTCATGGACTGCCAAAGTAACCAACAGATCTGTGTTGGAAGAAGTGCAGCCAGAGCGCTTCTTGGAGGTCAGGATGGCCAAACTTTGTCTCTCATACTTCGGACATATTGTCAGTAGGGATCAGTCGCTGGAGAAGGATATCATGTTTGGTAAGGTGGATGGTTAGTGAAAAAGAGGAAGACCCCCAGCTTGATGGACTGGCAAAGTGGCAGCATCAATGGGCTCAAGTGTAGCAACAGTTGTGAGGTTGGCCCAGGACCATGTTTCATTCTGTTCTGCATAGGGTTGCTATCAGTTGGTACTGACTCGATGGCACCTAACAACAACAACAATTTAGATATCTGAAGAACAGATTGGTTGCATTAAACACGAAAGACTGAAGACCAGAAGATTTGTAGGATGACATACAGAAAGAAAACAAAAGGTCATTAAGAAGATAAGAAAGAAGGAAAAGACCAAAATGGATGTCAGAAGGAACTCTGAAACTTACTCTCCTGCATAAAGATGCTAAAATAAATGTGTGTGTGGGGGGGAGGGGAGGGTGAAGAAGAAGGTTTAGGAGCTGAACAGAAATTTTCAAAGTTCAGCTTG
Organism: Chrysochloris asiatica; assembly: GCF_000296735.1. Classification (NCBI taxonomy): domain Eukaryota; kingdom Metazoa; phylum Chordata; class Mammalia; order Afrosoricida; family Chrysochloridae; genus Chrysochloris; species Chrysochloris asiatica. The sequence continues at coordinate 28,274,428 of NW_006408542.1, read as the reverse complement.
AGAAGACAAGGTCACGTATGAAAATGTGCAAAACCTGGAGTTAGAAAACAAAAAGGGAAGAACACTTTCAGCATTTCTCAAGCTGAGGGAACTGAAGAAAATATTCAAGCCTTGACTTGCGGTATTGAAGTACTCTCTGGGCACATTATTGAATGATGCAGAAAGCATCAACAGACGATGTAAGGAAAGATGATTTTGGTACAGCATCAGTGTATCAAAAAGAAATGTTTGATGTTCAACCATTTCTAGAGGTAGCATATGATCAAGAGCCAATGATCCCGAAGGAAGAAGTCCAAGGTACATTGAAAGCATTGGCAAAGAAAAAGGCCCCAGGAATTGATGGAATATAAATTGAAATCTTCCAGAAAACTGATGTGGTGCTGGTGGCACTCACTCAATTATGCCAAGAAATTTGGAAGACAACTACCTGACCAACTGACCGCAAGAGATATGCAATTGTGCATATTCCAAAGATGATAAAACTTTGCTTGCTGAAAGTTGAAGAGGAGTTAAAATACTCACTGATGAAACTCAAAGACTGGATCCTTCAGTATGGGTCGCATCTCACAATAAAGAAAACAAAAATCTTCACCACTGGACCAATAAACACCATCCATATAAATGGAGAAAAGATTGAAGTTGTCAAAGATTTCATTTTGCTCTTATCAGCTATCAATACTCATGGAAGTAGCAGTTAAGAAAACAAACGACATATTGTATTAGGAAAATCTGCTTTACAATACCTCTTCAAATGTTCAAGAGCAAAAATTTCATTTTGAGGACTAAGGTACACTTAATCCAAGCCATGGTATTTTCAGTAACTTCATATGCATGCAAAATTTGGAAAGTGAATAAGGAAGACCATAGAAGAATTGATGCATTTGTGTTATGGTGTTGGAGGAGAATATTAAAAGTACAATGGACTGCCAAAATAAATAACAAATCTGTATTGGAAGAAGTACAGCCAGAGTGCTCCTTGGAAGCCATGATGGCCAAACTTCATTTCTCATAGTTTGGACATATTATCAGGAGGGACGAGTCACTGGAGAAGGATATCATATTTGGTAAAGTAGAGCATCTGAGAAAGAGAGGAAGACCCCCAAGAGATGGATTGGCACAGTGACAGCTACAATGGTATCAGGTGTAGCAGTGAGTGTGAGGTTGGCCAAGGACCGAGCAGTGTTTCGTTTTGTTACGCAGAGGGTTGCTATGCGTCAATACCAACTTGATGGCACCTAACAACAACAACAACAATGCCTAGGTTATAGATTTTTATGCATTCCATTCCATTTTTGACGACTTCCAATTTTCCTAGATTCATACTTCATACATTCCATATCCTGATTATTAATGGATGCTACGAATTGGGCTGCTAACTTCACGGTCAGCTGTTCAAAACTACCAGGTGTTCCGTGGGAGAAAGATGAGGCTTTCTGCTCCCCCGTAAAGATTTACAGCCTCAGAAACCCTGTGCGGGGTAGCTATAAATTGGAGCTGGCCTATTTACACACCTTCTGGATGGATGGCACAGAACAACAACAACAGATGTTTATCGTCACTTTGAGTTGTACCTCATCAGCAAATCAAGGTCCTAAGAACTTTATTCGTGTCATCATAGTCAACCGTACTTGCAGTGGTAACTCTTCCCCAGTTGTAATTTGAGTGTTTTTCGACCCAAGGAGCTCATCATCTGGCATGATAGCCAACAAAGTTTCACTATACTTCATAATGTTTTCAGTGGCTAAACATCCAGAAGTAATCTGCCTTTCCTTCTTCCTAATCTGTTTTATACTGGAAGTTCAATTGAATGCTATCCACCATGGGTGGCCTTGCTGGCATTGTAAAAGGCAGTGTCATAGCGTTTAGCTTCACAGAAACATGCAGACCACCACAGTACAATAAATTGGCAGAGGAATGGTGGATTTCCTATTACTGCTCATCATTTAATTTCAATTCATTAGAGTTTTAGCAACTATCTATTTCTGTTCTGATCTCTGTTAACATTATGAAGGAGAGACAAAAATCAGTTGTAATTTCTATTTTATAGCCATATTGCTTCAATTCTGTAAAAATAATGTAACGCCTTCAAGAGAAGCATGCTTGATGTCAGATAACAGCTGTTAAAGCAGAACTTGTCTGTCTACTTTTTGACAACCTCAACATTTCTGAGATTGTTATCTATCACTTCCCTTTTCCCCCAAAATTTACATTATATAATGTATCTGGCTTGAGTTGTGGTGAAGAAATAAAGGGAGTTGAAAAATGAGTCTTATGCCAAATCAAGGTTTAAACATGAGTGTCATGCTTCAAGGACTGGATTCAAATTCAATCTCTTGAATCCCACCTTCAAAAGACTTTTACTATATACAGAATACTCTTTCCTGTTATCTACATCACTGAATTAAAACTATGATTTTTATATTTTCACATAAACCATAAATTTCTTTTATACTTGGTTTTCAGTTTTTATTTTCTAATCATATTTTATTTATTTATTTCATTTTTCAAGGTATTTCTTCTATTAAAAAGCCAGATTTGGCAACTAGGCTGAAAATCTTCCAAAATTCTGTACAAATGTATAATATACAAATATACACAAGGCTTTTGCCAAGAAAAAACAGCACAACGAAAGTGATAGAGGTGGCTTTGGAGACATATACCACCTAGGGCTTCTCAACAGCCCCGAGGAATAGGCTGCACATGTAAAACACACTACATTACACTATGTACACTGAAGTATAAAAGTTCCACTGAACCCGCTGGCCTATTTACACACCTTCTGGATGGAAGGAAGGCCACTCACTCTACAAGGGCTCCCTTAAGGTGGGCAAGCGAACCCAATGGAATGAAGTGGTTCACTCTAAAAATTATTACTAGCACAGGTGTGCCCTGAAAGGACAGGTAGTAAGAATGAATTCAGGATCTAGACCAGTTTTTGTACTTCTAGGAGCTCTTTGTCAGGCTGCTCACTCCTTCGCAGTTTCACTCCATCTCCGTGACCCAGGCAAACATGGCTTTCCGGACTGCATCTTTATAGGAATCAGCACCTGACAATCCACATACACTGCCTTTAGCTCCTAGGCCAGCTCCTTTTAGTCGAACTTGAACCTCATTGGGGGCTGTGATACCTTGACATTTCCTTCCCAGACCTGAGCCTTCCCACCAGTCCATGGCTGCTGGGAGCGATTGAGGATAGAGGACAGCTTCGATTTGCCGCTTGACACAGTTCTGGTAAAAGTGGAGTGGTCTTGCAAAACAGATAGCTCTCAGAAGTTGCTTTTTACCTTCTCTTTAGAGTAATATTAATTTTACTTATAAAATATATATAATTTGGCAATAGTCACAGCCTTTCACTATGAGTTCTACAAACCTTAGGAAAAACTATCTTAGCAGCAATTGCTTTCAGCTTTGGTGGATTGAATACAAAGAGAAATTGTGTAAATTACTCCTTTTCATTAGAAAACCTAAGTAACTGCATTTGTGAGGCCACAAAAGCAGATAGCATATTAGAGTCAAGCTGACCTACCCCCATATTATTCTTCATAGAACCCAGCTTCTCGTATTATTTGCTCAGCATACAGGTTAAATAAGTATGGTACAAGAACACAACCTTGTTGCACACCTTTCCCAACTTTAAAACATTCAGTGTTCCCATCCTCTGTTTGAAACTGCTTCTTGGTCTAGGTACAGATTTCTCAGAAGTACAATTAAGTGTTCTGGAATACTCATACTTCTCAATGTTGTCCATAGCTTGGCATGATCCACACAATCGAAAGCCTTTGCATAGTCAATAAAGCATAGGTAAACATTCTTCTGGTATTCTCTGCTTTCAGCCAAGATCCATCGGACATCAGCAATGATATCTCTCGTTCCCCTGCCTCTTCTGAATCCAGCTTGAACCTCTGGAAGTTCTCTGTCAATGTATGATTGTAGCCATTTCTGTATTACCTTTAGCAAAACTTTACTCGCTTGAGATATCAACGAGATTGTCCAATGATTTCCGCATTCTGTTGGGTCACCTCTCTTTGGAATGTCAAGAAAACAAAAATCCTCACCACTGGACCAATAAACAACATTCTTATCAATGGAGAAAAGATTGAAGCTGTCAAGGACTTTATTCTTCTCGGATCAACTATCAATACACGTGGAAGCAGCAGTCAAGAGATCAGACGACGTATTGCATTGGGCAAATCTGCTGCACAGGAACTTTTTAAAGTATTGAAGAGCAGAGATGTCAGCCTGAGGACTAAGGTGCGCCTGACCCAAGCCCTGGTATTTTCAATAACCTCATATGGATGCGAAAGCTGGACAGTGAATAAAGAAGATCGTATAAGAATTGATGCCTTTCAGTTGTGGTGTTGGAGGAGAATACTGAAAGTGCCATGGACTGCCAAAAGAACCTATAGATCTGTTTTGGGAGAAGTGCAGCCAGAGTGTTCCTTGGAGGCCAAGATGGCTAAGCTTCATCTCTCATACTTTGGACATATTGTCTGGAGGAAACAGTCACTGGAGAAGGATGTCATGCTGGGTAAGGTGGAGGGTCAGAGAAAAAAAGGAAGACCCCTAACGAGATGGATTGGCCAAGTGGCATCATTGATGGGCTCAAGTGTGGTGGCGGTAGTGAGGTTGGCCCAGGATCGGACAATGTTTTGTTCAGCTGTGCATGGGGTCACTATGAGTCGGCTCTGACTCGATGGCACCTGACAACAACAACAACAAAGGAAGTTAATCAAGCTGAAAGCAAGTAACAAAAACTGATTATAATTCAATCTTTACAGAAACCATAAAGTGCCAGCCAAGGTAATTATAAGGAGCTCTGTTAGCATAGTGGGTTATAACTTAGGGTACTAACCACAATGTCAGCAGTTTGAATCTACCAGCCCTCTGCTGGATAAAGATGAGGCTTTCTGCTTCCATAAAGATTTATAGCCTCAGAAACACTATACAAGGTTGTTAGCGTTGGCACCAACTCCAGGATGCATAACCCTTACCACCAAAGGTACTTATAATTGATAAAGTAGAGGGTCAGTGGAAAAAGAGGTAGACTTTAAATGAGTCGGATTCACACAATGGTCACAACAATGGGTTTAATCATTAGGAACGATTGTAAGGATGGCTCAGGACCAGGCAGAGTTTTGTACTGTTTTATTACGTGGGGTCACTATGAGTCAGAACCAACTCTGAGGCATCTGAAAACAAAAACAATAGACAGTAGATATGTAATATCTTCTTGTTTCTTCTATTAGCTGATATAAAACAGCTGTATAAGGTGATATGTATATAATTAGATTTGGATGTTTGTGACATGTATTTGTTCTGTAAATTTTTCTGTGCTGTGTTCTTTTTATTTACAGATTTTCTTTTTATTTCCCTTATGACTGCTAATTTTACTAAGTCTTTATTATTTTTTTCTTTGGATTGTTAAGTGCTATGGACTTGATTCAACTCATAGCAACGTTTCTGAAGCTTTAAATCTTTTGAGGGAGTAGAAAGCCTCATTTCTCCCAAGAGCAACTGGTGAGCTCGAACCTCGGACCTTGTAGTTAACAGTCCAGTGCTTATCTCAGAGAGCCACTGTGCTCCTTCTTTGGGTTGTTATTGGTAAGTGCCATGGAATCGATTCCCACTCCTAGTGACCCTGTATAAAGTTTCTGAGGAGTGGCTGGTGAGTTTGAACCTCCAACCTTGCAGTTCAAGCTGACCTTGTGGTCCAGTGCTTATCCTACAGCATCACACCAGGACTCTTTTAGCTAGAGCTTTATTAATTTTCTTTGTGGTTATCCTGTAATTAAGGACCCCTGGTAGCTTAGTGGGTTACTAGTTGTGCTGCTAAGTGTAAGGTCAGCAATTTGAGACTACCAGCTGCTTTGTGGGAGAAACATGAGGCTTTCTGCTCCCATAAAGTTTTACAGCATTGGAAACTCTAGACAGGGTTGCCATAAGTTGGAGGCAACTCAACACATACAACCATCACCACCATTTTAAATTTGATTCAGGAAATCATCAACTTTCATTATACCAGTAAAATATAAACAAAAGTAATATTCCCAATTACCATCAAATATATTCTCTATATTTTTTCCAAATGACTTTCTTTTAAATAATTTTGACTCTCCAATAAAACATAAAATAAAGCTTAAACTTGGAAAATTTAAAGCTATCTTTTCCTCCTTCACCTACTTACCTTGTATCCATTTCTAAAGATTAACCTTGCTGTAATCTCTTCAGTAAGATTTTTTTCTGACCAGAGTTCTACATACAAAGTCCTGTACAGTTTTTTAGGTATCCCTCAAATTCAACAGGTATTTGTTTCAAATGTTCGTCATATTATAATTAAATTATGTGTATTTATCTTCAAATTGCTTAAACTGAAATAAAGAAAGTAGTTCATAATGGGTTATAGAAAAAAAAGTCAACTAGCTGGATTTAATTTCTTATCTGTTAAACAGGAGCTATTGAATCTATTCCTACTCCTACTGACACCATGTGCAGAAGTGGTCAACTGCACTCCATAAGGTTTTCATGACTGTAATATTTTTGGAATCATATTGTCAGACCTTTCTTCCAAAGAGCTCTGGGTGAATTCCAACTACCAGTCTTTCAGTTAGTAGCCAGTTAGTTTGACCATTTCTTCCACCCTGGGACTCCTTCTGAAGCATAAATGAGTAGTATAGATTGAATAAAGTCTAGGCAACTTTCCTATTTCTCCATCTTCTATTTATTCTCCTTAGATAACCACCAGTAAATTTCAATTTTTATAGAATACTGATGCCTCATTATATGTGCTTAGAAAAATATTTCAAATGCTAATATAAAACCATGCCTGTATTCCAGTAAAATGCCGCTATTATTATAATACTAACAAAAGTTTTTAAGTCCCTTTCCATTTATTCCCCAAAACTTTTAGGTCAGCATAAGCTGAAATAAACTTTGTGTTAGAAATGTTTAAAGTATATCACATTTTTAAAGAGACTTTATGTGTCTGTGTTTTTTTTCTTACATGTTAAAATTTGCTAACTTGTTCATACAGTAAATGAATTAACAGTATTTACATGTTTTCATTAATCTAGGATTTAACACACTGCCCTTTGGGAGCAATTTATCAAAACATTTTGTTTAATAAATTTACTTTAAAGAGTCTTCCCCTCTTATCTGTTTCCTTTCCTCATCTCTGATACTTTCCAGAATATGCCTCTATCATTTGTTTAGCTGGCAACCTCAAGAACAAAATCATGATTCACTACAGAAGAATTGAGTAAGGATCTGTCTGATATTTAAAATTTGATACAGAGATATTAAATCCACTCCTACATATAATATGTAGGTGTAATGTCAAATGTCCTTAAGTGTGGAAGGTTAAAGGGCATGCCCATCAAACAGTGAGTTTCTGACCTGAAGCTAATATTAAAAGAAGTTATTTATAACTCTGTTTTTTAAGCTAGCTATATTTTAACAATTACTTTTTGTCTATGATAATTTAGTGGCTGTCTTTTGTGATTCGGCAAGAAAGTCACAATCCATTATCTACTATTTCGTTGCATTACATATAAATTGTTACATGAACTTTTAACCACAAGAGGAAACCATTGTCTATTATGGAAGGTTAAACTTCAGTGGTAATAATATACTTTAACATGGAGCAATGATATTGCCCAAATTATATGACCTGGAATATTTTCTAGAGACGTACATTCAAATTGCTCTTACCTAGAACAGGTTTATAGCCTTTAGTTAAATCAATATTATTTTTAAAAGCTAATTGTTAATCACATCTCTTAATTGTTATAACCTTGATTTAGAAGAATTAGCCATTAAACTCAAATACAAATATTCAATACATTTTCATCAGCAAGTATCTAATTCAGGAGTGAATTAATTATGTGATGATTTATTGGGAGGACTTACCAAAAAGCTGATAGATTTAAAATTCATTTTATAATGTTTCTAAGACTGTGTCTGCAACTGAATGGCTTGTTGATTATGCAGTTCTAATAGTGTACATACCTATTTTGATCTGTCTCAATGTAATTACCTTTATAAACAAAATTGTCTCTTGCTGTTATTAGTAGGTATTTTCAAGACCCATGCCACATTCATAATTCTTGTTATGTTAGAGCCCATTCTTGCTGTCACTGTGTCAATCCATCTCTTTGAGTGTCTTCTTTTTCAGTGATCCTAGACTTTGCCAAGCATGATGTCCTTCTCTAGGGACTGGTCCTTCCTGACATATCCAAAATATGGGAGACACGTCTCATCATTCATACTTCCAAGCAGCATTCCTCTTGTACTTATTACAACACAAATTTGTTTGTTCTTCTGGAAGTGCATAGTACTTTTAGTATTCTTCACTAACCATTATGAATTGCATAGATTCTTCTATGGTCTTTCCTATTCATTATCCAACTTTCTCATACATAAAAGGCAATTGAAAATACCATGTCTTGGATCAGCCATGGCTTAGTCCTTTAGTCCTCAAAGTGACATCTTTGCTCTCTAAAACCTGAAAGTGGTCTTTTGCTGCAGATTTTTCTAAGACAATATGTCATTTGATTTCTTGACTGCTACTTCCATGAGCATTGATTCTGAATGCAAGCAAAATGAAGTCTTCGATAACTTCAGTTTTTCTCCATTTATCATGATGTTACTTAATGGTCCATTTGTGAGGATTTTTGTTTTCTTTACATTGAGGTACAATCCACTAATGAAGGCTGTAGTCACTTGGGTGGTAATTTTTATAAAGGACTTTATAACAATTTGTGCCTCAAGAGTTCAATAAGGACATCACAGAGTGGTTGATATTTTAGCTGTACCTGAAATGTAATTTGGGGTGTCAAGATGGATAAAAAGATAAACTAACAATCCAAATAGAGTTTGTAACAGTAGATGAATGACTGTTCACAATTATGTATGGAATTCTGTGATAGAACTGGGAAACTGGAAGTAGAATGCTTGTGAGAGGATAAATATGAAGGCAATTTACACCAGATCAAGAAAAGCTTTATGGTGGTAATGGTAGTAGTGTGCTGTCAAGTCGATTCTGACTCATAGCGACTCTAGATAGGGTTTCCAAGGCAGTAAATCTTTACAGGATCAGAAAGCATCATCTTTCTCCATAAGGGTGACTTGTAGATTCCAACTGCTGACCTTTTGGCTAACAGCACAATGGGTAACCACTCCATTACCCAGGTTTCTAAGTCTGCCTAAATCATTTGTTTGCTTTGTAATAGACAAAAGGAAGTGAGCAAATAGCTCAAATTGTTTAAATATGCTAAAGTTCTTAAAAAGGTAGAACTAGACTTGGTATGGATAACTACTAGCACTGAGAAGTAGGCCCACATTTAGAGGGCTATTGCAGTGGAATTGACAAAAGAGATGGGAATCTAAAGTAGAAATCATCAGTGTACAAAGAAGGACCAGATTCAGAAGAGAGTATTTAGACATGACTAATCGGTAAATAAATAAGGGGACATATTATCATGAAGTAAATCTAAAAACAAACACTACATATTTTAGCATATGTGATTTCTCCTGCATTCTCAATTTGTGAAAAAATAAAACAAGGTATAAATTTTGTCCACACAAGACATTTATGAGTTTTCATGGAAGATGTATGGTTTATATGGTATGCACCAAAATTTTTCAAGTGGAGATATAGTGTATGACTAACTCCAGAGTTTATGCAATAAATTCCCCCAAAGAATAGAAAGAGTAAAAACAAAGGATATGTCACTAACCTACTCTAAGTTTTCCTTTCTTACATTATTCGTGTTCATATATATATATATATATATATATATATATTTAAATCTGGACTCAAACTTTTTGAGAGAAACACAGCATAATTTTATAAAATGATTCACATGTGTATATATGCATATGCTATACTTATGTAGGGTCCTAGTGTGGCACTATAAGATAAATACTGTACTGCTAACCACAAGCAGTAAAGCACTGGATAGAAAGGTCAGTTTGAACCACAAGGTTGGTGGTTCAAACTCACCAGCTAATCCTTGAAAATCCTATATAAGGCTGATATGGGTTGGAACCGACTCAATATCATCTAACAAAAACCACAAACAAGTTAGTGGTTCAAACCTATCAGCCAATCCTTGGAAACCCTATACCGGGTCTCTATAGATTATAACTGACTTGATGGCTCTTAACAACAACAACCATAAGATCAGTGGCTCAAGCCCACCAGCTACTCCTCAGAAAATCTATATAAGGTAGCTATGGGTCAGAATCGACTCGATGGCACTTAACAACAAAACAACAATATTTATGCATATGTATGGAGAGATATTGGTTAACTAAAATTGTCTATCTATCTATCTATCTATCTATCTATCTATCTATCTATCATCATCTATCTATCTATCTATCTATCTATCTATCATCATCTATCTATCTATCTATCTATCTATCTATCTATCTATCTATCTATCTATCTATCTATCTATCTCTCCTGGTGTGGCACTGTGGGATAAGCATTGGACTTCTAACTGAAAGATTGACTATTCTAACCCACTAGCTGCTCCTTGGAAACCTTATACAGGGTCACTGAGTCAGCACTTAACATCAACAATATCTGCTTACCCATTCATTCACTTGTCAATATTCCTTAGAGGAAAAAAGAATAAGAAAACATGTCAAGTTAAACAGAGATTATACTTCTATGGCTCTGTGGTTTGGGGGTTGGGCTGATGACTGAAGGGGTGACAATTGAAACCCACAAACCATGGGAGAAAAAGGAGACTGACTGTTCCCATAAATATTTACAGTCTCAGAAAACCTGTATGGAGTTGCTAGGTGTCAGAATCAACACAATGGCAGTAGATATAGCTGGTTTATATTTTCCAGCTTTTCAAGTCTTCTACAATGATCATATATTTTTAAATTAGAAAATAGTTCATGAGTTATTTTTAACCTGTACTTCTGGTGACATGGAATTGACCTACCAAAGATTTTAAAGTTATTGTTCTTTTTGGGGGATGGGAGGTACAGGATGGGTAAGAGTAAGAAATGAGGGTTAAGGTTGGAACTATGGTTAGGCTTTGACTAGGCCTAGGACTTCATTTAGTGTGAGTGTTATGGTTAGGAATAGGGTTGTTGTTTGGGGTGAGGTTTGGACTAGGGGTAGGAGTAAGGCTTGTTCTAATTTTTAGGGTTACTTTTAGGTTTATTCTTGTTTATTTATTTTCTTGAAATCTATTTGATTTCCTCTTCATTTGGAAGTTTTATTCCCTCTTCTGCTTTACGGTTTTGTTGTTGTATTGCAACTATATCTCTGATTCTGTCTTTTCCCTCTAATAGGTCTGTTTTAACTTGCATACTTCTGTATCCGAGAAGTGTTTTGTTCTGCTGTGCATAGAGTCGCTAGGAGTTGGGGCCAACTTAGATGGCACCTAACAGCAAAAACAATATCTGTATTGAGTCTAGGTGATTTGTCAGGTGTGTTAGTCTCAGGTTGTTGTCTGTTGTTACTAGTTCTCTGTCCAAGGAACTCCCTTAAGTTTATTTTGTAAAGTTGGTCTGATTTTTACAAATTCTTTTAATTTCTTTTTATCTGAAAAATGACCTAATTTCAATGTCATTCTTTCTTTTTTTTTTAGGATTGACTTTTTATTTATTTATTTTTAATGTTTTATTGTGAATTATATGATAGTTTACATGAGAGAACCTCAGTTCCATATTAATTCCATTGTATATCATTACATTGCAATGGTTCCAATCCCCTCCATGCCTCGTCTTCCGACCAAAGGGCATATCCTAGAAGCCCGTGCTCTACCCTTCCCCCTCCCCCCTCAGTCTTCGGCCCCTCAGTCTTCCTTTCCCTCTCTGGATCCAAAGTCCCCAGCCACTTCATCCCTCCCTGTCATCATCTCTGTCTCTATCTCAGGCATCCCCGGTTCTCTGAGTGGGGTCCCGTTCACAGCTCTTATCCGTTGGTGGTCCCAGAGACCTCCGCTCCTATACTGGAGAAATAATCACTCTCTTCCTTGCTACAAAACATCTACCCTTGCGTTTCCAACACTCACAATCCGTCTTGATAACCATTATTCACTACAGTATCG
>NW_006408542.1:28257717-28258866 GCF_000296735.1 Chrysochloris asiatica | reverse complement strand
TTAGGAAAGTTTTTGTTTTGTTTTGTTTTTTAATCTCTTCCTGTTCTGGAATTCTTATCATAGGTAGATGATTCCTTTTGATAGTATCCCACATATATCCTAGGCTTTTTTCAGATTCTTTTTCCTGACTGTTCCTCTGCTGTTGTTGTTAAGTGTCATTGAGTCTGTTCTGACACATAATGACCTTGTCTTGTACAGGATTTTTGAGGAGTTGATGTTGGTTTTGACCCACCAACCTTGTGGTTAACTGTCAAGTGCTCATCCTACAGTGCCACACCAGGGTTGTTTCTGTAGTAGATGATTATTGAGAAATTTTTCAAGTTCAGTAATTTGGATTTCTATTGATTCAGTTCTATTTCTTTGTCCTTTCAGTGCATTAACTGTTTCTGAAAATCTTAGTGCTAATCTTCTGGCTTTCTAATTGCTGATTTTGAATGGTTCCCATTAAAAAAAAAAATTTCTATATTTTCCTTGATTTCATCTATATTTTTCTCAATCATTCTCTCCATCCATTAAAGTTGCCTAATTAGTATTCTTTAAATTAAAAAAAAAATTTATCAGGTATATTATCAGGTACTCACCGTGTGTGTCTTGGTGGATGTGATAGAGACTGGAACTATGAAGGTCGTTCTCTGCTCACTGTTTGTGTAGCATAGTTCAGGCTGAGTTCATGCAACTCCAGAAGCAAGGACATTATGCAAGGCACCTGACTCCAGACCAAGTAGAGACTGCACAAGATAGGGTGCCACAACTGCTAGGTTGGTGTGGGTGGGGACTGGCTAAGCCTCTGTCTATAAGGATGGCAAGGGAACAAGGAGAATGACACCTTTTTACAGCTGCTCTTGTGCCCATCAGCTGCTTGCAGAAGTTCAAGTTGGTCATGCTGCTCCACACCAGCCCACAGTCCACCAGTTTTTGCTTCTCTTTCACTGCTTAGGTTCCATTTCCCTTCCAGTTGGCACTCAGTCCACCTCTGTGTCCTGTCTTCTGTTGCTCTGGGTTCCAGGATCACAGGCTGCATCTCTTTCACTTGATTTATCATGTCTTTGTTGCAGAGGGTTCACTCAGTGTGATTATCTTGTCCTTTACTCCCCTCACTGATCTAGTTAATATTCTGAAGGACAGTGTTGTTGTTGCATGTCATTGAGT
>NW_006408542.1:28252495-28256452 GCF_000296735.1 Chrysochloris asiatica | reverse complement strand
CTTTTCTCCATTGATAAGAATGTTGTTTATTGGTCCAGTGGTGAGGATTTTTGTTTTCTTGACATTGAGATGTAATCCATATTGAAGGCTGTGCTCTTTAAACTAGTGAATTGAAATAGTATTTCCATTCATTTTACCAAGAATACACAGTTAAGAACATGAAGAAAGTTAGAACAGTGTCTGATTGCTCAGTTTTGTGGCCTAGCATTCCTAAATATAAATAACACCAGATGAAAGAGGAAGATTTTTTTAGTTTCCTATAGTGCTTTGACATGGTTTATTCAAAATTGAAGGACTGGGTAGACCAAAACTATACTAGTATAAATAAAATGTGATTTCCTAAGTCTCTTGTGATAGATCATTTTAATTAGGCTGTGGAAATCAACCCCTCTCTTATATATGTTGACAAATGGTTCTTTGTAATGCTGACAGTTTGAAATAATTTGCACATATATAATCTCCACATGAGGGTCAAGTTCACTGATTCTGTGAATTGAAGGGAACAACCAATGGTAAAAACATACTTTACATAATTCAAAATTTAAAGCTTACTTTTTTTCAAAATAAAAGACTCTATTTTTTTTTTTAATTTGAAATATCTAAATTCTAAAACTAGAATTATGGCAAATGTATGCTCCAGTGTTAAATTCACTGCCAAATGTGACTCCTGTTAAGTAAGTTAATGCAGCTAAAGGATTAGAATTGTACAGGGTTCATGGTATGTATTCCGTAAGTATTACTTATTTTCACTAACTTATAGCATTATTGTTGTTTTATTATCTTTTCTGCTTATAAAATGTGCTAAATTATTCTTCATTTTATTTTGAAAGCCAAGAGTAATTAAGTATAGTTACTTCTACCACAGTAAAAGACAGTGAGGTTTATTTAGGATATCAGAAGCTGCAATTCTCCCAAATTTTCCCTTTTGAAAAATTATTAACAGCCTTCTAAGCTCCAGTGTTCCTGGTTTGGTAATAAAAGAATGTCTGTTGCTTTTTAAAATAAAGCTATGACTTCCTGATCTAATTTAGTAATGACCATAATCTTCTTTTGTAGAGAGGAACCAATAAAGAATTCATATCTGTATGCTTTGTAAGGTGCTCTATATCTGGATTTGGGTAGATATTTAGCCTCAACTGAGCCCAAAACCATTGTATCTTTAATCTAAATGCTTCTTATGATGATACCATAAAAATGGAAGCAAGAGAAAAGAAGAAAGATATTTAGCAACTATAAATATATGAGATAAGCATTTGTGCATGAATGGTAAATTGCTTCTGAGGAAAACTCCCAAAGTGAGCTTCAAAATTGTTTGAAATAATGCAGTATTATCTGAGGAAACAAAAACAAAAGAAAAAACAAACACAAAAAACTCAGGTGATTTGCTTTTGTCAAAAGGTCTGGAGTCCATGTCTGCCTTCCTCTGGTTTGAGAAGGGGGGAGGAAGATCAAACTTAAAATCAGTCTAAGGCCTCATAACTCCTCCTTACGACCTCTTTATATATTCTGACACAAACCTCCCCTCTCACAGCATCCTTATCTTTCAAAAGCAGAGAATATCAAAAAGTAGTTTATCAGCAAGTGTGGATAATAAAATATGCCAAGGCTTTCCAAACATTCTTTAGTCATTTTGTGGCACTGTGGTGGCTTTTTTGTTGCTGTATAACAGAGGATACATCAACAGTATTTTTTAATGCCATCAGGGAACACATGGTAGACAGATGTCAACAGAATTTTCATACTAAGACAGATTTGGAAGAAGAATTAAATTACTTTTGAATGTTTAGCCACTGAATACCTTATGAATAGCACCAGAACACTGTCAGATAGCACTAGAATATTGATTATTGAAACATGATGAATAGTGCCAGAAGATGTACTCCTCATGTTGGAAGGCACTCAAAATGTGACTGGGGAAAAAGTGCTTCCTCAAAATATAGTTGACCATGATGATAAGAATGGAGTAAAGCCTTCAGGACTTTCATTTGCTAAGGGGACATAACTCGAAATAAGGAGAGGCAGAGATGCAAACTTCTACTAATAATTGGAAGATGGAATGTACGAAGCATGAATGTAGGGAAGTAGGAAGTTGTGAAAAATTATTTGGAATGCATAAACATCAATATCCTTGACATTAGTGAGCAGAAATGTACTGGTGCTGGCCATTTTTAATCTGACAATCATGTGGTTACCTATGCTGGGAATGACAAATTTAGAAAGAAAGGAATTTCATTTATCATCAAAAAGAACATTTCAAGATCTATCTTGAAGTGTAATACTGATTGTGATAGGATAATATTCCTACACCTACAGGGAAGACCAGTTATTACTGCTATTATTCATATTTTCAAACCAACCACTAAAGCCAGTAATGGTGACATTGAAGAATTCTACCAAATTCTTCAGTCATAAATTGATCAAACATGCAATCAAGATGCATTGATAATTACTGGGGATTAGAATGCAACAAAAGATGGAGGCATACACAGAGCGACTGTACCAAAAAGAAATGGTTGATGTTTAACCATTTCAAGAGGTAGCATATGATCAAGAGCCAATGATTCTGTAGGAAAGAAGTCCAAGATGTGCTGAAGACATTGGCAAAGAACAAGGCTCCAGAAAGCGAGATACAAATTGAAATCTTTCAACAAAGTGATGCAGCACTGGAGGCATTCATTCATGTATGCCAAGAAATTTAGAAGCCAACTACCTAGTCAACTGATTAGAATACATCACTATTGTGTCCATTACAAAGAGAGGTGATGCAGTGGTATGCAGAAATCATTAGACAATATCATTAATATCACTGGCAAGTAAAATTTTGCTAAAGATAATTAAAAACCAGCTGCAAAGGACATTGGCAGGGAACTGCAAGAAGCTCAGACCAGATTCAGACAAGGACTTAGAATGATGACAGTAATGGCTGACATCAGATGGATCCTGATTAAAAGCTAGGATACTAGAGAGATTGCTAGAAAGATGTTTACCTGTACTTTATTGACTATGCAATGGCTTTCAATTGTATGTAACATGACAAGCTATGGACAACATTTCTGAGAATGAATAGTCCAGAACACTTCATTATGCTCCTGAGAAACCTGTACAGGCACCAAGAGATAGTCATTAGAACAGAACAAGAAGACTCTGAATGATTTAAAATCAGGAAAGCTTGACCCAGGGTTGTATTCCTTTCATCATCCTCAGCAGTCACTAAGATGGTGCAGAGATCAGCAGACATTTTGTTCTGTTTTGCATAACGTAACCAAGGAGCCAATTTAACAGCAGCAAACCACAAAAACATTTATGTGAGAGATGTGGATTCAAATTAGGAATTGTCCCATTATGTTCAGCCATGCTTAAAGCTGTGTTCTGAGATTCTTTAATTTTATAACAACAATGAATATGTAAAGAGAACAAACCTATTTTATAAATTGTGTACATTAGACATCAAAGAAATAAAGCATTCCTAATATTTTCTTGAAGGCCTGGTGTGGCGCTGTGAGTTAATGCACCAGACTGCAAAGCCATTTGAACTGCAAGGTTGGCGGTTCAAGCTCACCTAATCAACAGCACTTAACAACAACAGCAACAAATATTTTTCTTAATAAATATACCTCAAATAGAAATACACAACATATTTTAGTAGACAGATCTGCTGCACAAGGCCTCTTTAAGAAGTGTTTAAGAACAAAGATGTTGGTTTGAGGACTAAGGAACACCTGTCCTAAGTCATGATATTTTTTGGTATACTTATGAAAAATGGACAGTGAATAATGAAGACTGTAGAAAAATTGATGCATCTCAGTTTTGGTGTTGGAAGAAGAATATTACAAATACTATGGTCTACTAGAAGAACAAACAGATCTATGCTAGATGAAGGAACAACCAGAATGTTCCTTTGAAGTCAAGATGACCACACTTTGTCTCTCGTACTTCGGATATATTATAAGGAGGGGC
>NW_006408542.1:28248376-28250520 GCF_000296735.1 Chrysochloris asiatica | reverse complement strand
GAGTGAATTAATAGGACTAAAGAGAATTATACAGAGCTAGCCCAACAGTGAGTTTGTAAAAGCCAATGAACCTGGGACATCCGGAGGTTACTTCCTTGAGCCCTCAGGGTCTCTGGCCGGCAAGTAGGAGCGTGGCCACATGCTGGATTTTCATCCATGACACCAGTCCTCAACACCCCAATACCTGTGGTCTGCAACAGAGAGATTAACAAGTTTATCTCTAAAGCTAATCTAATACATTTGAAAAACATACAACTATACAATGGAAGTGAGGAAATTTATTTTTCAATCCTATATATCTATGAACTATTGGTTTTAGGCAAAGGTGTTAAATCCATTCAATGGAGAAAGCAGTGTCTTTAATAAATGCTGTTGTAAAAACTGAATTTCTAAATGCAAAAGAATGAAGATTTACTCATACCTCATAAGATGTAAGAAAGTTAACTCAAAATGGATCTGGACTTAAATGCAAGAATTAAAATGATAATATTCTTTGAAAAAAACAAATAGGGATAATGCTTTAAAACCACAGATTTTACAGTGAAATGAAAATTAGGTATAAAAACAAAAGTACGTATAAACCAAAAATCCCAAAATAGATAAATGGGGCTTTATCAAAATTAAAAAACATTTGTTCATCAATAAAGTGAAAAGATAAGCTACAGACTGGTAGAATATTTTAGAGATCCATACATACAACTAATATCCAGATATAAATGTGGAGCTGAAGGATAAGTGCTGGGCAACCAGGTTGGTTTGAACTGCAAGATCATCAATT
Source organism: Chrysochloris asiatica (assembly GCF_000296735.1). Lineage (NCBI taxonomy): Eukaryota > Metazoa > Chordata > Mammalia > Afrosoricida > Chrysochloridae > Chrysochloris > Chrysochloris asiatica. The sequence goes on along the minus strand of NW_006408542.1, from coordinate 28,249,742 downwards.
TAAACTCACCAGCCACTCCTTGCAAATCCTATACTAGGTTGTCATGAGTAGGAATTGACTTGATGGTACTTAACAACAACAACAACATCCAGAATAAATAAATGATTCCTACATCTTAACAGTAAAAAACCAGCAACTCAATGGAAAAGTGTTTGAATATATATTTCACAAAAGAAGCAATACAAAAGGCCAAAAAGTACCTGAAAAGATGCACAATACTATTAGCTATTGTTATTGTTGGTAAATGCTATCAAGTTGGTTCTGGCCCATAGTGACTGTTTATTGGGTTTCTGAGGATTAACTGTTGGGTTTGAACCAGTGAGCTAGTGGTGAGCAGTCCAGTGCTTATCCCACAGCACCACTACACTACTCCAACTAGGGAAACAGAAACCAAAATCACATTATAGTAGCTGTAATTTTGAAAGGTAACAAAACAAAACTATACATATATTTAAAAAAAAAAAATAAGGTGTTGGCAAGGATGTGGAGAAATTGGAACTATCTTTGATTACTGATGGGATTGTAAAATGCCATAAACTCTGGAAAACCAATTGTCATTTCCTCAAAAATATATAGAATTTTCATATTATCTAGCAATTTCACATTCATATAAATGAATAAAAGCAGGAATGCAAATAGACGCTATACACCACTGTCCACTGCAGCACTCTTCACAATAATCCAAAGATTGTACAGACCAACAGATGAATGGTCAAATAAATGTGGTCTATGCATGCCATAGAATATTATTCAATAACGAGAAAAGAAGTCCTGATACATGGTACAACATGGATGAACATTGAAAACATACTGAGAGGTATGGATCATTCACAAAAGGATAAATATTGTATAATTCCAGGAACTATATAAACAGGCAAGTACATCGAGATCAAAATTCATTAGTGGTTACCATGGATTAGAGAGTAGCAAAGGGGTTTCTGACTTCTAAGATATACTGAGTTTCTGTTAAAGGTCATGGGAAAAACAAGAATAGTAATAACTGATAGTTATACACATGATAAGTGCTTTTAATATTACTATTACTTAAATGTACATGTAAACATGATGAAATGGTTAATTATATATATATATTGTTAAGTGCCGTTGAGTCGGTTCTGACCCATAGCAACCCTGAACAGGGTTTCCGAGGCTGTAAATCTTTATGGGAGCAGAAAGTCTCATCTTTCTCCCCCGGAGCAGCTGGTAGCTTCAAACTGCTGACCTTGCAGGTCGCAGCCCGATTCATAACCACTACACTACCAGAGCTATCCGTAAGGATTTGCAGCCTTGGAAACCCTGTTCAGGGTCACTTTGAATTGGAATTGACTCCACGGTACTTAACAACAACAACAACATATATTTCTCT